>NC_089584.1:91982985-92282985 GCF_019320115.1 Miscanthus floridulus | reverse complement strand
GCTGTAGACTGGATAAGCGGCATGTACTCGATCCACTTGGAGAATTTGTCAATAGCGACATAAACCCATTGGAATCTACCAGGTGCGTTCTTGAATGGCCCAATCATGTCCAGTCCCCAGCATGCGAATGGCCAAGAGGTGGGTATCGTTTGTAGAGCCTGAGCTAGAATGTGGATCTGTTTGGTGAAAAATTGGCATCCCTCACACCGTCGGACAAGCGTTTTGGCATCTAAGACTGGTTATGGCCAATAGAAACCTACTCAGAAAGCTTTGCCGACTAGACTTCTAGAGGCTACGTGGTTGCCACAGGATACAACATGGATTTCTTGAAGCAATGCCACTCCTTCCTGAGATATGCACTTCTGAAGCAATTCCTCCTTTGCATTCTTCTGCATTAGCTTGCCATCGACTAGCACGTAATGCTTGCTGCGGTGAATTAGGCATTCCATCTCGGTCTAGTTAGCTGGTACATCTATAGTGTCAAGTACTTGATAAAAGGCTCTCGCCAATCACTGCTCGGTGCGGGAATTACAAGGACCAATTGCTTGGTAGGGGAAGATTCATGAACTGCTTGCTCCTGCTTAATGGATGGCGTTTGAAGATCCTAGACGAAGGCATTGGTCGGGACCTCAGCTCTGGTCGACCCTAGCTTGGATAGCTAGTTGACTGCTTGGTTCTGATATCGTATGATGTGGTGGTATTCAATACCATAGAATTTGCCCTCCAACTTTCTGATTTCCGAGCAATAAGCATCCATGTTGTCACTGGTACAAGACCAATCTTTGTTGACCTGATTAATGACTAGTGCGGAGTCACCATATACCAAGAGGCGTTTAACTCCAAGTTCGATGGCAATACAGAGACCATGGAGACAAGCTTTGTACTCGGCGGTGTTATTGGATGCTGGAAAATGAATTCGGAGGATATATTAGAGGTAATCCCCTGATGGAGAAATAAAAAAGATACTTGCTCTAGCAACATCAAGGTTGAGGGAGCCGTCGAAGTACATGACCCAGTGCTCGGGTCGGTTGGCTGAGATAGGAGCTTGCATGTCGGTCCATTCGACAATAAAATCAGTGAGCACTTGAGACTTTATCATCTGGCAGCCCCTGAAATGAATGGAGTACATGCTGAGATCTACCGCCCATTTAATGATGTGGCCATTGGCTTCCTTATTATGGAGGATGTTGCCCAATGGATACTCAGTAACCATAGCTACTTGATATGTCTCCAACTAATGGCAGAGCTTCCTGGACATAATAAGGACAGCGTACAACAGCTTCTGGACCTGAGGATATTGAGCCTTAGGCTTGTTTAGGACTTCACTGATGAATTAGATAGGGCATTGAACTTTATAGGTGTGCCTAGCTTCTTCTCGTTCAACAACGATGGTAGTACCGACGATACGGTTGGTTGCAGCAATGTAGATCAATAAAGTTTCACCAGCTTGTGGTGCCATCATGACTGGAGGCATTGTGAGGAATTGCTAGAGCTTGGTAAAGGCCTTGTTGGCTTTAGGTGTCCAGGTAAACTTCTCTGAAGCTTTGAGCAGCTTGAAGAATGGCAAACCCTTTTCGCCAAATCGGGATATGAAACGACTTAAAGCCGCCATGCATCTCGTTAGCTTCAGGATATCCTTCACGTAGGTCGGTGGTTTCATCTTGGTAACCGCTTCTATCTTCTCTGGGTTTGCTTTGATGCCATGGCGACTAATGATGTTGCCTAGGAGTATACTAGATGGAACACCAAATATGCACTTAGTGGGATTCAGCTTCCATTGGAATTTCTTTGGGTTTTAGAAAATTTCTTCGAGGTCAGCGATGAGGTTGTTGGTAGTCTTAGACTTAACTACCCCATTGTCAACATAGGCCTCAATATTCTTCCTAATTTGGTCCTAGAGGCATCGCTAGATAGCCCTCTGGTAGGTGGCGCCAGTGTTTTTTAGCCCAAAGGACATGGTGGTGTAGCAATAGGCACCGAAGGGTGTGATGAGCTAAATTTTGATCTAGTCTTCCTCCTTTAAGGAGATCTAGTGATAACCAGAATAGCAATCAAGAAAGCACAAGAGATCACAACCGACTTTGAATCTATGACCTCTTCAATGTGAGGTAAGCTGAAGGGGTCTTTAGGGCAGTGTTTGTTGAGATCGGTGTAATCAACGCACATTCTCGATTCATTATTCTTTTTTCATACAAGGACCGGATTGGCGAGGCACTCTGGGTGATACACCTCTTCAATAAAGCTGACTGCTAATAGCCAAGTTATTTCTGCCCTAATAGCCTCCTTTTTGTCTTGCATGAATCATCGAAGCTTTTGCTTGATCGGTTTGGCGGTCGGTGGGACATTTAAGAAGTGCTCGATCAGGTCCCGAGGAACGCTAGGCATGTCAGTAGGTTTCCATGCAAACACATTGATGTTTCTATGGAGGAAGCTAACGAGCGCGTCTTCCTATTTGGGGTCAAGATGGGCCCCAATTCAGGCTATCTTGCTTTTGTCACCGATCACGAGCTCAACCTCCTTTGTGTCTTTGGACTTAGTCATTGTTTACACCAGAATTTGGAAGAAGGATTTCAGGAACTCGTAGGCTTCTAGAATTATGCCAATCAAGGAGTCGATGGAGTAAAGATTGATATCTGCTGGATCAAATGTGACACTGGATCGATTCTTTCTGAATGACGTCAGCAGATAACGATGACAGGATACGATTGGCATCGAGAAGATACATGACAGACTCTACAAAAGGGGAATGATTAGAGTCGAAGTTATCTTAAGATAGGAATATTTACTTCATACCAAAGATTGTATTAAGTTGTACTCAAGTAGGGTTTGTTTTAGGTTCCGGGTATAAATACCAAACCCCGTCTATTGTAAGAGGAACCAATCAATCAAATACAAGTCAATTACTTTTTTCGGCTCTGGCCACCCCTTAGGAGTAGGAGTAGAGTAGATCTCGGCGAGTTCTTCAGCAAGTATGGCTACATCGATCCGGTCGACCTCCACTGCTTGCTGTAAGTACCGTCATGGTTTATACCTCTGTTCATATGGCTGCATCAATCCGGTCAACCCCCACTGCGGCTCTGGTATAAGCTAGTTATCGACTCTTGCCTAATTCAAGTATGGCCTGTGTGATTCTGCCGCACACCCCACTGCTTGAATTGGATCAAGGTCAAGTTATCGGCTCTATCTTAGAGTGGCAATCTTTGGTAGATTCATTAAGTTACCGATATTACTTATTACTTTCATTGTTTATCTAATTACAGCAATATCACTCTACCCAATTGAGATTGATTTGGATCGGCCTTATATCTTGTTTAACTCATCGTTTGCTAATCTAGAACTGATCTAATCTACATCTTAAGCGATGAGTTATGTTTTTATCAGCTATTTTGTGTCAATCTTAATCGTGCATAGCGTGCGGTTAAGGCATGCTTGATCTTGAGTAGATCTATCGGTTAGTGAGAACCGTTTCATGGCCTATCATCATGGCCTATGGGATTCTACCTCTCACCCCACTGTTGGCACCGTGGAGTGGAGATCGTTAGTTGATAGACCCGTTCCTGAGAAGGCATGACCTCAACTGTGCGCTATGCCTGAATCGGTTGTTTAGCCGATATCGAATGCTTTCACGAACAGTTCACATCATGAGATCGTTGAAGTAGAGATAAGTTGAAAGATGTGTTAGCCCCATGATCTTGTTATTGTATTACGGCCTGCATGATTCTGCCTCATGCCCCACTGATATTAGTAATGAGTTAGGGTCGTTGAGTCTATTATTGTTTCTACGGCCTGCATTATTCTGCCTCATGCCCCACTGGTCATGGCGATAGATGAGATCTAACATGTTCATTAGATTATCTTTATTAAATGATTAAGTGATGTTGAATTATTCTTTATATAAAAAGGAGTTCAGTTACTCATAATCATTGGCTCAGTATGGACCGATCATCATTGATATCTTATTGCCATTGATTAATATTCATTTAAATGATGTTTATCCTAAATGATAACCGATTCTCCTCACACGACCCCATGAGCTCTAACTGACTTATTCTCATGAATATACTGGAATCGGCTATTTAGCCGATTTCCTTTCATATCGGCTCTCACAGCCGTACATTCGGGACTGTCTGGCAACACCAGCAAGTTCCGCCCTTAATTACTAATGAACTTTCTCTCCTTGTCAATTGCAGGGTCAAATTGACTGGCACGCCTTGGGAGGATTGTGCAGGATCGACCACCCCTACACTGAAGCTAGGCAGATCTGCTCCATCGAGCGGACCATTCCGGCTTGCTACATGTGACCCTCGACACAGAGAAGAAAATTTTGTGTCAGCACACGTTTCTGGCATGCTCAATGGGACACCACAATCGTCATGGCGGTTCACAACAACGACAGCATCCTTATGGTACATTATGAAGACCTGCCTGATGAAGATAAGGATACCATCAACAAAGCTATGGAAGAATTTCAGAAGAAGTGTTTGTTGTCCTACACCAAAACACATGACAGCACAATTATTTAGAAATTTCCACTACCAAGAGTTCTACTACATGGGCAGACAGATACGGTCGAAGCTAAAGATAGGCGTTTCTTTATAGAAGCCATAGACAAGTATGTTCGTGATGCCATATCAAGCCGCAATGAAGCTTTCGTTGACGCATTTCACAACGCCATGACAGAGGTGATTCATGGAATTCAAGTTGGTCAGGTTGGATCGACTTGTTATAATATTCCAGATCCATCGACTCAAGGGATTAATCAAGTCGGTACCAGCCATCAAGAAGCAGCACCATCTAGTAATGGTAACGTCCAAACATTTCAAGGTTCATCTGAACAAACTCCGGGTACTACTACAAATCAGATATAGTACAATCCTGGACCATCAGTATAGCATGTGCAGCAGCTGGCGAGGCAAAGTGAAAACTAGATGATCAATTTTGGCACATCAGGACACATACCATCGTCGGCTCAGAAGATAGCACTATCAATTCAAAGGATCTGTAGAGATATAGATCCTTATGTCTATAATCAGAGACTTTAAGCAGCAAGCTAGCAAAGGACCCAATAGATTGAGATTCCACAAGGCTATCACTATGGCACAGATTTTAACACCCTCTACATGATACCAAATCTAGGATATCAAGGCATGCGAGATTTCAATCCACAGATGGGTCAGCAAGTACTGAGAAATCCAAATCCACAGGCTGACAAGTTGCTGCTCAAGGTGACCGAGATGATGAAGAATCAGTTTGGTCTGAAGCCAAAAGGAATGACTTTTTTGTACAAACGCCCATATCTAGAATGGTATGATTTGGTCGCTCTTCCTGCAAATTATAGGCTCCTAGAATTCACCAAGTTCACTAGTCAAGATGGTACAAGCACAATAGAACATGTCAGTCAGTATCTTACACAATTGGGCAAAGCGTCAGTTGAGGATGCCCATCGAGTTTGTTTCTTCTCCTTATCCCTGTCAGGGCCAGCCTTCACTTGGTTCTCGTCACTGCCAGTCAACTCCATTGCCAATTGGCCTGACCTAGAGGAGAAGTTTCATACATATTTTTACACTGGGACTGGAGAGAAGAAAATAACCGATTTGACAACCATGAGATAGAGGACTAATGAATCGGGCACTGAATTTCTTCAGAGATTTCGAGAGACTAAGAATCTATGTTTCTTGTTGAGCTTGGCCGATGATCAACTAGCTGCTTTAGCCGTCCAAGGAATGCTGCCGATGTGGAAAAAGAAACTGCTGGGACAGGAATTTGATAATTTGGGTCAATTGGCTCAATGAGTGGCAGCACTTAATAGCCAATTCCAGAGCATACGTAGAGATACCCGATTCTAGAAGAATACCTTAGTGGCCAAAGCTTACGATCCATATTCAGTCGATGACGGCTATGAAGATGAAGAAGAAGAGGTTGCTGCAGCTGAATGGAATTGGGGCAAGAAGACAGTGATGGTGCCAAATCCTTGGGAAAGAGGAGTTGAGGAGAGTTATGACTTTAATGTTACCAAATCGGACAAGTTCTTCGATTTCTTGCTTGAGAAGGGGCAGATCAAGTTGCATGATGGTCATGTCATGTTGCCCCTGATCAGTTGAAGAACAAGAAGTTCTGCAAATTCCATAACGCTACTTCTCATTCCACTAATGAATGCAGAATCTTCAGGCAGCATATACAGAGAGCTATTTAGCAAGGGAGGCTCAAGTTCGATACACCTTGGAAGATGAAAGTAAATGATAATCCTTTCCTAGGAGATCAAAATATAGTTGATGTTGAGATATTCAAAGGAAAGACTAAGGTCCTAACATCGGTCAGATCGAAAGAAGCTAGAACAGTTGATCCCAAGATGCAAATATCGGTTGACGAATACAAAGAGATTAGACGACATCGTGATCAGCAGAAGAGCCGATATGAGCAAGGGGAAGCATCAAAGAGTGGAGCGACAAAGCCGCGAGTTACATCTCGGATCTTGTTGAATAAGTGGCAGCGGCAGAAGGAAAAGGATTATCAGCGATGGCTAGAGGATCAAGAATACCAGCATCAATTAGAAGAAGAGAGGTATGAAAGGGAAGAAGTTGAATTACATTGGAATTGTCCTTTATTTTAGGCATTGCTGGAATGAAGGTTTGAAGTTGCCTACCAGACACGACTGTCTAGAATGTAGCAATCAATATCGGGAGTATAGGTAATCTCAAACCAACCGCCGGTCTATCCATGCTCAAGATGCATATCATCATAACAACATAGATCGGCGCTTAAAAAATGAAAGTGTTCATGATCGGTTAGGAAAAAGAGCCATTGGACAGGACTGGGCTGATCACAAAGAGGAAGGCACTAAAAGAAGATACATGTGGCAGGAAGGCCAGTGGTGCCCAGGAGATTTGATGAGAAGCCAAAAGAGGAGGGTGCAGTGCCTAAGGAACAGAGAGATGGAATAGGCTCAGGCACCCGGTAAAACTCAAGTATGGCGTACCAAGCAGATAGCTAATAAGAGGTGACCATCGGCTAATATCCAAATGGCTTTTCTGTTACCACCCGAATTCAGAGCTCCGGCAGATCAGGAAGTTTATTTAGACTTTGACGACTCAGAGTATGAAGAGATGGTTGCCAAGTTAACGGTTGTGCTGCAAGCAATATTTGATAAGCCAGTCAAGCATTGGCACTTAAAGGCTTTACATATGAAAGGTTTTGTTGATGGGAAGCCGATGAACAAGATGTTGGTGGATGGAGGTGCTTCTATCAATCTTATGCCATACACCACTTTCTGTAAGCTTGGCAAGGGACCAGGAGATTTGCTTGAGACCGACATGATGCTTAGAGACTTCGGAGGAAATACATCCAAGACCCGGGGGGCAATAAACATCGAACTAACAATCGGGAGTAAAACTCTGCTCACCATGTTCTTTGTCATTGATGGGAAAGGATCATACAGTTTACTCCTCGGTCATGATTGGATTCATGTGAATTGCTGCATATCGTCGACCATGCATCAGTGTTTGATTCAATGGCATGGAGATGATGTCGAACTGGTTCATGCTGATGAGTCCGTAAGCATCGCAACGGCCGATCTAGTCTTTTGGGAACTAGGGGATTTCAAGTGTTTTTCTGGCAAGTCATGGGAAGGAGGCTTCATTAAGATCAGCAATGAAAGCCAACAGCCGATGCAAGCGATCGGCTCTGAGAGTTTATTTTAGTAAAAAAAAGGTTACGGCTTCATATCGGCCATTGGAATTAAGGAAAACAAGTATTAGTTATGAGGTTCAGGCTGATGTATGAATGCTAGATAAGGTGGCGAATTCGGAGTTAATGGATTTGAAGAAGTCATGTTTCACTTAATAGGATGTTCGACCTAGGTTGATTGCTCGTTCGACTTTTGATGTGAAAGTTTCTATGGTACGTTATCCTGACACCCGGGAAACATTCGATAGTCGATTCATTCTCGGCTCTAATAGCTGATACTAGGAGGGTATTGCCTCTAGTTCAAAAAGTAAACATCTTCAAAGACAGTAATAGCCGATACGATATGTATCACCTATAGAGCAAAAAACAAAAAGAGCAAGAAACATTCACAGTCGTACATGAAGGCATTGCATTGAAACACATTCATAAAAGAACAGGAGTCTTCATTCATTGATTTATCCTAAATACAAACTAATCGAAGACCTTGTTCACCACATCCTGAGCGGATGTGATGTCTACTATAGCCTCCGCTGCCACAGTGAATTCTTCAAGCAGGTCCTCATGCTCCTTAGGGCCATCGCCCATTGGGAAACCTGTTTCCATGGCGTGAAGCTCATACCCATTTCAGACTTATGCCGCGATCAGCGCCACCGCCGCACCATGATGAACGCCATGAAGGGCGATCTCCCGAACACAGACCGGGACGTCTTGGAGACGAGCATCGATGGAGGAATCTCGGGCATTAACAGTGTCTATGGCCACGTTTGCCGCTAGTTGGAGAGATTCCAACTGTGCTATCAGGGCTGACAATCACAAGAACAAGAAGACGGTCAAGATGAAGATAATGGAAGTTAGAGTAAAAAAGCCTTCATGGGATTCATCTTACCCACCACTGTGGCATCAAATTCCACCAGCTACGCTTGGACGGCGCTGGCCTCCTCCTCAGCTACATGAAGGGCGGCCTGGGAAACCTCGAGGCAAATCTCTAGTTAGCTGTTCTCCCAAGTCGCCTTAGAGTAACGGTTTTGAGCCATCCTCCACTCGTGAAGATAGCGCCGAGCGTCGTCACCATTGTAGGAATCGGAAGAATCCAACGACGAGGCCGGCACAGAAGATGCGGCATCAGAGGGCCCACCGACCCTAGGAAGAGGACGGAGACTATCATTCACAACAAACCTGTAGGCAGATCAGAACTGTTCATCATCATGAACAAGAAATGTCAATCTCACCTCATGTGCCGGAGGCGCTGATTCATCGGCATGTTTTCTTCTAGGATTTCCTCCGCCGTGTGCTTGCCTTGGTTATCTTCGCCGGCCATGAAGAATGATTGGATCTAACCGCTACATGGTTTCGGTAGGCAAAGAAGAGCAAAGGAACAGTTGCGGATGGAGATGTGTTCGAGGCGAAAGACATCGGCTGATATTTGAAGACATGAAGTGAAGGGACGGACACCTCGGGACACGCAAAAGGCAACCGCAATTAATAGGAGGCGAAGCGCCACTTCACCAGTGTCGAAGAAAATATAGCACTAGATGACTAAGGATAGAAGATCGAGGGGCTCCCTTAATGAAGGCCATGATTTTAGACTTGAGTGGGATTAAGATCGGAAGTCTGGAATCGGCTATTCTCAAAGGATCGGCTCTTTAGCCAAAGCGAACGTGCTTAGTCGACTATAGTGGTTCTTTAAACCTCTTGCCTATTCAAATGCCCCTTGGCCAAAATGGGAGATGAGACTCTAAGGAGGGCTGAGAAAATGTTGCCCTTGGTGACCAAGAGCGGAGGAGCTAATGTGATCGCCTTATGAACTTGTGCATGGACACAGCGCAGTCTTTCTTTGGGAAGTTCAAACTGGATCAAGGTGTGTCACGTCGCAAAAGGATTTATCAAGCCGAAGTCTACTAGAATTTTGTGATGAATGACTTTAAAGACTTGGGTTGCCTTCGGCTGCATGCTCTTGAAAAATATTGAAGCCAATAAACTGAGGATTGCAAGATATTACGATTAAGAGGTCAGGGTTAAGCAATTTTCTGAAAGAGACTTAGCCTGCAAAGTAAAATCACCGATCGGGTCAGGGAACAGCAGGTTCGGCGAAAGGTCACCCAACTAGGAAAGACCTTATCAGATCAAATATGCGCTTGGCAATGCTTGTATTTTAGAGGTACTAAGAAGAGAAGGAGAATTCGGTAGAGCAGTCAAATGGGGAATATTTGAAGGAGTATTACCCTAGCATTTGGATTGATACTTAACAACCGATTTGCTCGGTCATCAGCTCTAATGACCAATACCGGGAGGGTATCGTCGCTAGCGCAAAAGTAGACCCGAAGGGGTGAAAGTCGGTACAATGCATATCGATTATATAGACAGAGCGATACGTATGGTATGAAGCACAAAAACAAAAGGGAAATTGCTCAAGATGAAGAATTTTTTTGCTAAATGTCGCCTATTACAAGTCATGGGCCGGAAAACACTTTGCCTACTATGTCATCGGCCAGGGTGTTGAAGGCCACAGAATTGGCGGCGCTAAGAAAATCCTCAACCAAGCGCTCATGATCCTCAGGGTGCACCATGTCTGGAAAACCATGAGGAAGAAGTCAAAGATTGTAGCCAGAATGGGCTTATGCAGCAGCCAATGCCATGAAGAGCAACCTCCCTGACACGGTTCAGGATGTCATGCAAACAAACCACCAGAACGATGCCCCTAGCATTGACGAATCCCGCCGTGTGGTCTGCAGCTGATCGGAGGCTCTCTAGTTGAGCAGACAGATCTAAAATGGTTCAAAAAGGAAATGATCAGAGTCCTGAAGATGAAATAAAGAAGAAGCAAAGGTTATGATGTATCACCTGCAATTCTGGCCTTGGCTTTAGCCAATTTATCCCCCATAGAATCAGCCATAGGAGGCGATCGGCATTGAGCTATGGCTAGGGACGATTCTGCAAGAGAGAGACATTCGGCAAGACCCTGGCCGTGACGGTCAATGGCGGCAAGAAGGTCATCATTATTGATCCACCTCCTCTAATAGCAGGGGAGCAGGTGACGAGTTGGTGCTACAGGGAACCCCAAAGGCTGAACAAGGTCGGCCCTCTGCTCTAGAGTGGTAGGAGCATCCTGGGTTGTACCTTCTTGACGGCGAAGACGCTGGCACGATGATGCAGATCTGGTGAAGACCTCCTCAATGGACTTCTTGCTGTTCTCCATAGTATCAGATCTATGAAAAGGAAGGGGCTATACTAAGGACACGAAAGGTTTGAGACGAAGCGAGTTGTTCTCTGGTCCACAGCCGTGGCCCGCATATATAGCCCAGAAAGGCAAAATCAGTTTCATAGGAGATCTGAAATTGAAATCAGAAACAGAAACAGATCGGCACTCTAGGAATTCAGGGGATGGATAATGGAAGAGTAACAAATTCAAACTTATTGTTTCCCCAAATTATGAAGCATCGTGAGATAATACAAAGAATCTACATTGACTAGAGATCTACCCACCAAGGCTTCTTTGGATTGAAGGGAGTTTGGATCCCCATAAGGCTGAGGGTCATCATGAACCAAGTCATATTGGCCCATTGATAAGATTGTGCAAGAGAAAGGGAAGAGCCGCCTACCTTACAGATACCCAGCTAATTCCTCAGTGACTGGGAGACCGCTGGAAAGAAGCTTGTGGCTTTCTCGATAGGCATTTGATGGAACAAACAAGGGGAAGGTGTCCACATATTCTAGCCTTCACAAAACACTAAAATGGCTTTGTGAGCATGGAGAAAAGACTCAGGTGATATCACAAGAGTTCTTCTAACCGTGATGGCTGGTCTTCTTGCTCAACGAAGTGCTAGAATAAGTGACATAATCACCCTATGCACAAGAATTCTTCTAACTGCTCGAGATTATCATAACAAAAGGATAGGCCACAGAGGGTCCAGTGAAGTTGCAAGCACTTGAAAAGACGGATGGAAGGAAAACATGGCTGAAGGACTAAGTTGCTCCTGCCAGGGTCGGATAAGCGTTTTATAGCCGGCCCGGGAAGATGAATCCAAACGCCCGTGAAACAGTGATGCTCTTGTAAAAAGTTTTGAGGCATAGGCTCGTGAATGGACGCAAGCAGCGACAAACAGTGGACCCCAAATTGAGGTTCTCTACCCATGACTGTGGACCAATTAGGGATGCAGACATGATAATTTTGGAATAAAATTACTTTTATCCCAAAATTGGGGGGCATGTGTTTACACCAGAATTTGGAAGAAGGATTTCAGGAATTCGTAGGCTTCTAGAAATATGCCAATCAAGGAGTCGATGGAGTAAAGATTGATATCTACTAGATCAAATGTGACACTAGATCGATTCTTTCCAAATGACGTCAGCAGATAACAATGATAGGATACGATTGGCATCGAGAAGATACATGTCAGACTCTACAAAAGGGGAAAATTAGAGTCCAAGTTATCTTAAGATAGGAATATTTACTTCATACCAAAGATTGTATTAAGTCGTACTCGAGTAGGGTTTGTTTTAGGTTCCGGGTATAAATACCAAACCCCGGCTATTATAAGAGGAACCAATCAATCAAATACAAGTCAATTACTTTTTTCGACTCTGGCCACCCCTTAGGAGTAGGAGTAGAGTAGATCTCGGCGAGTTCTTCGGCTAGTACGGCTGCATTGATCTGGTCGACCTCCACTGCTTGTTGTAAGTACCATCATGGTTTATACCTCTATTTGTATGGCTGCATCGATCCGATCGACCCCCACTGCGGCTCTGGTATAAGCTAGTTATCGACTCTTGCCTAATTCAAGTATGGCCTGTGTGATTCTGCCTCACACCCCACTGCTTGAATTGGATCAAGGTCAAGTTATCGGCTCTACCTTAGAGTGGCAGTCTTTGGTAGATTCATTAAGTTACCGATATTGCTTATCGCTTTCATTGTTTATCTAATTACAGCAATATCACTCAGCCCGATTGAGATTGATCTGGATCGGCCATATATCTTGTTTAACTCATCATTTGCTAATCTAGAACTGATCTAATCTACATCTTAAGCGATGAGTTATGTTTTTATCGGCTGTTTTGCGTCAATCTTAATCGTGCATAGCATGCGGTTAAGGCATGTTCGATCTTGAGTAGATCTATCGGTTAGCGAGAACCATTTCATGGCCCGTCATCATGGCCTGTGGGATTCTGCCTCTCACCCCACTGTTGGTACCATGGAGTGGGGATCGTTGGTTGATAGACCCATTCTTGAGAAGACATGACCTCAACTGTGCGCTATGCCTGAATCGGCTATTTAGCCGATATCGAATGCTTTCACGAATAGTTCACATCACGAGATCGTTGAAGTAGAGATAAGTTGAAAGATGTGTTAGCCCCATGATCTTGTTATTGTATTATGGCCTGCATGATTCTGCCTCATGCCCCACTAATATTAGTAATGAGTTAGGGTCATCGAGTCTATTGTTGTTTCTACGGCCTGCATGATTCTGCCTCATGCCCCACTAGTCATGGCGATAGATGAGATCTAACATGTTCATTAGACTTATCTTTATTAAATGATTAAGTGATATTGAATTGTTTCTTTATATAAAAAGGAGTTCGGTTACTCGTAATCATTGGCTTAGTATGGACCGATCATCATTGATATCTTATTGCCATTGATTAATATTCATTTAAATGATGTTTATCCTGAATGGTAACCGATTCTTCTTACACGACCCCATGAGCTCTAACTGACTTATTCTCATGAATATACTGGAATCAGCTATTTAGCCGATTTCCTTTCATATTGGCTCTCACAGCCGTATATTCGGGACTGTCTGGCAACACCATCAAGTTCCACCCTTAATTACTGATGAACTTTCTCTCCTTGTCAATTACAGGGTCAAATTGACTGGCACGCCTCGGGAGGATTGTGTAGGATCAACCACCCCTACGCTGAAGCTAGGCGGATCTGCTCCATCGAGCGGACCCTTCTGGCTTGCTACGTGTGTCCTCAACACAGAGACAAAAATTTTGTGTCGACACACGTAGACCGAGGTGGCTCCTGAGTCGGGATTGCCTGCTCCTCCGCTAGGACCTTCTTGGAGTCAGTGATGCAAGCCTCCATTCTGGCTGAGAGATCCATCACATCAACGATGGCAAGTCCTCTTTCGCAGTCGTAGGCAGTGGAGACATTGGCATGTAGGGTGAGAACGCCCTGTTCCATCAGGATCTTCAACACCAAGTAGACATGATGAGGCACGGCCATGAACTTGGCGAGAGCTGGTTGACCAAGGATGGCGTGGTAGGCAGTGTCGAAATCTACCACGAAGAAGTTCACGTACTCAGTACGGAAGTGGTCGGTGGTGCCAAACTAGACTGGCAAGGTGATCTACCCCAAAGGTTGGGACGCTCTACCAGGTACAATCCCCTAGAATGGAGAATCAATAGGGATGCGATCGTCATTTGTAAGGCCTAACTTAGTTATGGCTCTAGTGAAGAGGAGATTGAGGGCACTCCCAACGTCGATGAGGACCTTCTTGAACCGTATAATGTGGATGGTGGGATCTAGCACGAGTGGAAAATGCCCTAGGTATGGGATATCCACCCTGTCGGGTTCATAAACCCAGGGTCCCTCATGGACCTGCTTCACAGCAAAAGCTCGGCCTAGCAGACAATGTTGTGAATGACGCGCAACTCTCAGGCCATCCTAAATACCTAACGACAGGCCAGAAGGGCGATCCAATCTCCATCCGGAAGGCCTAGCCAAGAGGAACGACACCTGCTTCTGACTCTAGCCCGCCTCTTCGACTAGAAGGCCTGGCCGAGAAGGAACAACGCTCGCTTCCGACAACAACCGCCTCTCCGACCAGAAGGCCTGGCCAAGGAGGAACGTCACTCGCTTCTGACTCCGACCCCCCTCTCCGACCAGAAGGCCTAGCCAAACACTACTTCCAACTCTGACCCGCCTCTCCGATCGGGGATGCACCGAACCTTTGCTTACAGCTCTTCTCCAACTAGCACAGTTGGAACTGACTGTGACCAACCGATCGGGGATGCCTGCTCAGTGGGGACCTAAGAAATAGATGGAGCAAGTAAGGCAGGGTGCTCAAGTCAACCGCAATACCAAGGACCATACCCTATACACCTATAGTACCGATAGGACACGTCAGAAGGGTGCCCTTCAACCTTCCAGGCATGTCAGAACCCAAGCAGTATTGTGGGCGCTGATGTTTTGCCCTACAGTGTTTTGGGCGCCATCAATCCCCATACCAGGCAAACATGGTAAGACCCCCACATGCCTCTAGGCATCAATAGTGTTATGGGCACCGTCATTTGCCATACATGGTGAATGCAGTAAAAACCTCCCACATGCGTCCAACATAAACAGTATTGTGGATGCCTATCATCATCTCATACCCGATGGCGTGGGCAACAAGACTTAGTGGACATACTCTCTCTCTCGCTTGTAAGGCCATCCCCTTCATCTATAAAAAGGGATGCGCTCTCTCTCAATAGAAGAGGATCAATCTCACAGATACACAGACGATAACTCCAACAAGAGCACATGCTCAAATACTTAGCGCATGTAGGAGCTCCCGTCTCTCTTGGCCCTTTGGCCTAGAGTCCGATCGAGCCTCTTGCATCCCCCATCTTTCTCCCTCTCATTTGTAACCCCACAGCAAACTTCGAGCACCTGGGCTCAGGAATAAAGTCACCTACCGACTCAAACTAGATATAGGGCATGTTGCCTGAACCAGTATAAACCCTGTGTTATTGAGTGCTAGGCCATATCCGATCACAACGTATAGCAAAACTACAAATATTTATGTGTTGGTCACTTTCTGCACCGACAATTGGCACCGTCCATGGGGAGGACACCGTATGTTCATGCTTTTGGTCATTGGATGGCCAACCTTTCTGCCACCTTCACCATGGCGAGCTCGAGCGATATGACTCGCTTTGGCTCACTAGAGTTTCCCACACTCCCACCTATTGGGATGTTGGTTCCACCCGTCTTCGAGCTGTCCTAGGCCTTCCTCTTCGGAAGCCTGGACTTCATCGCCAACTGGCTCAGCGTGCTTCACCTCTGCAAGGAGGCACTCATTCCGGTGCCGGCCGGAGGGCGCCCTCCATCAGCTCCGAGACACCCGATGACTTCAATGATGAGGCGCCTGCGCTTTGCTCTGAGCCTGCGAAAGGCTCAATCCCAACTGTGAGTAACATATGCTTTGTTATTTACTTGCTATTTACTATCTTTCATTGATTCTCCGGAGGGACCCCATTGTCCCTGCCGCGACCGCCATGTGACTGGTTCCCCTATGGCCTCATGTCCCTAGCAGATGCGTATGCCCGGGGGCTTCGAAGGATGCTGGTGCTGCCCCCTCTCACATCTGAATTCATGGGGATGGCAAGCTATGCTCCCTCCTCTTTTCATGACCTCATGGATGACGATGTTGAGAGCGACAGCTCTAGCATTGGCGACATCGTGGCACCCAACCACCCTCTGTCATGTGAGTGCGCTATGTCAAATGCTCCAGGACAGCCACCGGTGGTGGCGGAGTCTCTATAGACCCACACCCCTCTGGACCCTCGCGCGGATGCCCTCGCATGTGCCCAGGAGCACGGCGAGGAGCTATGACAAATGCGGCAGAACCAACTGCCACTTGCGCTGGCACGCTTGGCGCAGCACGTTGTGCCCCACACGCATGACCTGACGAGCGGTGCCCAGGGTCATGCCCGCTAGGTCTAGCAGGACATCATCGATGGGGGGAACGATCCCCCACAGTTCACTTGGGTGGGCCAAAACATCGCTGTGGCGGTGATGCTTCTGTGCGGCCTTCCCAAGCCCGTCGATCCATAGGAACAGGCGGTCCACTAGAACCTCTGGGCACTGGTGGAGACCGCCACCATTCAATAGGCGGAAAGCTTCG
Source organism: Miscanthus floridulus (assembly GCF_019320115.1). Classification (NCBI taxonomy): domain Eukaryota; kingdom Viridiplantae; phylum Streptophyta; class Magnoliopsida; order Poales; family Poaceae; genus Miscanthus; species Miscanthus floridulus. The sequence continues at coordinate 92,266,411 of NC_089584.1, read as the reverse complement.
TGTTGTGCCACCGACTCATCGCCTCTCTCCTCACTAGGGGAGCGAGGACGCACCAAACGCATCATTCCATCCACTCGCCTCTGCAGCCACTAGGCATGAAATAGGAGGTCATAGCTGCGCCATGACCTGACATGGCTCCCGCTCCACACTGGCCACCTATGCGTGAATGCCTCAGACCAAACTGAGACACTCGCAGCGTCATCAGCAATCGATGTCGGGCCCACCATGATGATGACGTCCATCGGTGGTGGTGAAAGCAGGCGACACGGGCTCTGGTCGGACTATCGAAGGGATCGGTGAAACGCACCCCAGGCGCGGTCACCGACCCAACAATCGGAGTCCTAGCCCGGATGGCTCGGGATCATGGGCCTTTGGCTGGCGCATCTAGAGAGCACCTTTCCCACAGCGCTTCCGACCGCCATCCAACATCGCCAAATATACCAGGGAGATGAATCCCGGTATATGGCTAGAAGACTTCCTGCTTGCCTACTGAGCCAGAGGAGTGGATGATGATCACTTCATCATTCAGTACCTCTCCATTTGCATGGGGTGTCACAGAACTGACCAATTTATAAGAGTACAACTAACATTGAACCTTGCTCTGATGCCAGCTATCATAGAACCGACCAATTTATAAGAGTACAAGTACAATGATAGCCCACAAGCGGTCGCACTGTCATACTTGAACCCATATAAACCCGGTAGTCCATCGAGTATCACGATGGGTCTTGATAAACGATTTACAACAACCAAGATCGTACAGGATTCAACATACATGTCACATATTACATAAAGTTCACAGATACATTTCCATCATCAGAGTACGAAACAAGTTATTACAAACCATTTTTGATAAACAAAAGTGGAAGCAAATTAAGTTTGAAAGTAGCAATTGCCAACATAGTTTGATACAGTGCCAAGATACGATCATAGTCCACAAAAGCATGTAGAGGGGTTAATAAAGAAGCCTTCCCAAGGCTTACTCCTCATCCACAGTGGGATAGAAGCAACTCTTGCAATAACCATGATACACAGTGTCATCTACAACAATGGGAAATAAACCCTGAGTACGAGAAGGTACTCAGCTAGACTTACTCATCATAAACCAGAAATAAAATGACTCCAAGGATCATGCAAGGCTGTATAAGTGGATATAGCTTAATAACATTTTGCATAAAAAGCGATTAACTCTGGGATACAATTATAATTCGGTTATCAAGTTAATTATGACTATCCATCTCTAAATTAGTAACTATCCTATGCCAAACATGTGTGGCTTTCCTTTGCTTGCGCACTCACTTCTTGAGCTTATGTTGTGCGGCTTTAGCTCTCATGAGCTTGTCCATGCAAGTGGTGTATGATTCCTGCCAGAAATCCCTGGTGTCCTAGCGTGTACAAAACATCTTCATCACCGCAAACATTGCACTCATAGCGGGACTAGAGCTATTTGCCCGTTCATCCCAATCTCTGATCAATGCATTTTGGTTGTGTTGTTCCCACATTGTTGTGGACGGGTCCACCCAAGGAAACATACCCGCTGCACTGCCGGTAAGTGCATCCCCATGTTGCTGGCAAATTTGACTCAAAACCTCAGAGGCCACTACTTGGGCAGCCTCCCAAGGAGTTTTCCCTTCTGATTTCGCCTTCCACTCCTGCCAGAAGGGTGCCTATGTGCGGGCTAGTATAGTTGTCCGCACCTCGTACCATGGCTGTCCCTCCAAGTACTCCTCATTCCAATGATAAAGGGGTGGTTCATGGTACCTCACAAAGTGCAAAACTCTCCACAGTAGGGTAGGCATTCCGAAAACCATAAGGAAATCCTTACATCCAGCTAGTGCTGCCATCTATACCATCAATGTGTACAACTTTGTGAGATAAGACCATAATGGATAAGAGTTACATAACCGAGTAAGAAATTTATAAGGCGAGGAACAATGTAATTATGTGAATGGTAATTATCATGATGCATGCTCGTTCCGTACGTCCTCACAAACTTAGGAAGAATTATTTCTAATGACATATACAGTGGCATACATACGTTCTCTCATATATAGCGTAACTAGTTGAGCTACACATTTCGTTGTTAGTGTACCTGCATAAAAGTTTCATTTCAGCCCATCCCATAATTAACTATGCAGAATGTAAATCTAAATACTTCCATATATGTATACCCATACATATACTTTTGTATCAAAGCTACCCGATAACAGTTTATACCCACAATTAAATACGCACCACATACACATGCAAGCATGCATACATAGTCGTACCAAAGCTAACTCTCCCCGACCGCACGCTCACATCTTGCGATCATGCCACTCATCAACTTACCTTAGCGTAGAGGCATTTGATCCATACATTACCATTCAAAAGAATGGCATCCATACAATAGCACGCCGTATGGACGATGAAAGTAAAACCCCCCATGTTAGTACTTAAATAGCCACCTAATAGTCCTTAACTTGGGCATAAGCAAAGTGACCACTAGCGCACTTTAGATTTCAAATACCTAATTATATAGCTATTAGTTGCTAGAGAAGGGTTTTGGAAAACAAAAACTTTTGTTTTAAATACACATGTGACAATTAATGTTGAACCTTGCTCTGATGCCAGCTGTCACAGAACCAACCAATTTATAAGAGTACAAGTACAATGGCAGCCCGCAAGCGGTCGCACTGTCATACTTGAACCCATATAAACTCGGTAGTCCATCGAGTACCACGACGGGTCTCGATAAACGATTTACAACAACCAAGATCATACATGATTCAACATACATGTCACATATTATATAAAGTTCACAGATACATTTCTATCATCAGAGTATGAAACAAGTTATTACAAACCAAGTTTGATAAACAAGAGCGAAAGAAAATTAAGTTTGAAAGTAGCAATTGCCAACATAGCTTGATACAATGCCAACATACAATCACAGTCAACAAAAGCATGAAGAGGGGTTAATAAAGAAGCCTACCCAAGGCTTACTCCTCATCCACAGCGGGATAGAAGCAACTCTTGCAATAACCATGATACACAGTGCCATCTGCAACAATGGGAAATAAACCCTGAGTACAAGAAGGTACTCAGCTAGACTTACCCATCATAAACTAGAAATAAAATGACTCCAAGGATCATGCAAGGCTGTATAAGTGGATATAGCTTAATAACATTTTGCATAAAAAGCGATTAACTCTAGGATACAATTATAATTTGGTTATCAAGTTAATTATGACTATCCATCTCTAAATTAGTAACTATCCTATGCCAAACATGTGGTATATCATTTTAAGAGCATACAATAGAAACCATAGCAGGTATTGTAATTCCATGTTCATTCGAACCATCATGTTCCATAGTACAGTTACTACGAGGTTGGAGCTAGCCAAGTTTCTCACTATCCGGGAGAGACGGCGATTCGAATCGATTTCAACTAGCTGGGAATTTATTCCTAACACAAACCCGGGTCTACCAGCCACGGTAGCCTTAGGTCACCTTTGGTACAACTCAAGTACACATTTTGTGGGTTCGCCCAGCGCCGCACAATCAGGGACAACCAAATGCCAGGACATTTAGGCTTGGCCTACCCTTGGGCTCAGTCTGGCTCCCCACACATCCTTACTACCATCCAGAGTGCGCACTTTGATAGAGCGGGGCCTGGCCTGAGTTGAGCTACTCAGCTTCATGGTCAGAACGGGTCATCCGGCCAGCTAAGTGATAGGCATGCATTCAATCTTGTCAAAAAGGTCCAACAACAGTACGGTCCTTAATCGGCATAGACAGAATCACATGAGTCAAACTCCATGGTTCTTTTCCACGATAGCAAATATAGCCAACCGTGCTTCGGCATCCACCTATAACTCACAGGTGACAGGAAATCACCCGACTTCTACCGGTCTAAGCATGGCTAAGCATATATTCAATCCTGGACCTATACGGGGTTAAAGGTACTTTTCTGGACAAGGAATTTATATGCATAAGTGGTTTCAAATCAACTCTTATAACCTAATGCATCAATCATAAGGACTTAAGTAATATTTTGTAAAATGCTAGGAGACTTAGAAAGCTCTGGGGCTTGCCTTTCAGAAAGGAAGTAGGGCAGTGATGCATCAATCATAAGGACTCCAAAAGCTCTTCTAGGTTCTACTCCTCGCTTTCCAGAGCTGTGGCTTGAGGAATCTCCTACTGGTCCCCTTCCTATCCTTCGTCGAACTCCAACAACGTTATCTCTTCCATCGATCCTAGATGCATGAGTGTGACATGAGATAATGCGAATGCATTCATGTTGGCAAGTATAGTATGATGATATATGATGAATGGATTCTTGCAAGCATTCTTAACAACATGGTGTTAAAGAAATATAAGTGCATCACATTTACTGAGTATGTGCATATCTCTTCTTGCTTATTTAACCAACTACTTCAACAATGCATTTACTATATCACAAAACAGCAGCTACTTGTTTTACTCATAACTGAAGTTCTACTTATCGAAATGTGGTGATCTTGGACTTTATGGAAAGCTTACAAAATTATCTACAACTTTCCTTTAATACTCTCACTGTGATTCAAGATAAATTGGGCAAACAAATCATTCAATCAAATCTGTCCAGAAAGTAAACCTTTCGGACAACAAACTTGTAACAGCTAGAACTCGAAAACCCTAAGTCCTATGACTGTGAAAATTTAACACAAGGTAGATTAGCAAGTTATCTACAACTTTCTTATTAACAAGTTTTACAGTAGAGACCATTATCCATATGAAAACATCCACACAATTAAAACTATACATGCAGTCTTGTATTTGAATGATAAAGCGATAATTAGTCATTTGTGTACAATCAATGGCTTCTAAGCCTTACCACTGATATCAACAGTTACTATGCAACATAAGAACCATAGAAAACATTATGCTTGATCGTAATCTAATTATTTAATTGCCTTTCTTAATTTAATTAAATAATTAGGGTAAATAATAAACATATACCAAAGGTGCATCATAATTTCTCAAACATTTACAGTGGCTTACTAGTGCTACCAATAGGCTATTGTGAAAGTTTCATTCCATTTTAGCAAGAAAAGCATCCTATGCAAAAATGACAAGGCATAAAGGCTTAAAATAGCATAAATAGAAAACCCTAGTAAAAAGTGTCAAGCAACAGATTTTATATTTTTCTTAGCATCCATATGGTACTAGGACAACCTCCAACAAATTTCATGAATATTGGATTCATGAATAATTTATAAAAATTCATACAAGGATCACCTAATTATAAAAGGAAAATCTATAACTACAAATCCATACATGCACTGACCCTCATATTTTTACCAGAGCTTATACTTGTCAAGAACAGCTCACCACATAAATTTCATAATTTTTGGAGCACAAGAACTCTAGATATAAAATAAATAAGTTTACATACATGTAAAAACACATTTCAATTTTCATTTTAAATCCTCCAAAAACCCTACTACAAAAGCTAATATAATATTTTTCATAAATACTACACTTCCTAAGGAACACTAAAAAATTTGGTTCATAAATTTTTGATGTCTATAGCTCAACTTATAAATTTTTAAAGTTGCATACAAAACAGGAATAATGGACTAGCTTTTTTCTGAACTGAGTCACTGACAGACGGGGTCCACCGGTCAGACGGACCCACGCGTCAGTGACCAAAAACAGGGGAGGCGGCGCTGTAACGGTGTTGTTCGGCCACGGGTCATCGTCGGCGAGCTTTCCGGTGAAGACAAGTGGACCACCGTGATCTACAGAGCAAGGCGAGTCTAGTGACCTAAGTGGTGGCGGTGCAGGTGTGGCGGAGCGGGCTCGTCGCCGGCCATGGCGGCATGGCGGCACTGCTCTGTAGTGTGCCGGCCGTTACCAGCTACGGCGAAGCTAGGTGAAGCGCTCTACAGAACCACGGTGACCATGTGACTATGTCTAGGCGACCTAGGCGGCTAGAGGTGCTCCGACGAAGCATGGCCATGGCGCGGTGGTCAGAACATGGCGGCGCAGGTCATCTTGTTCCTCGCCGGTGGGACCACTAACGGAGGTAACGTCATAGCACAAGCTAGTACTCATCCTAATGAAGCTCGAACGCTAAACATCGTAAGAAAAGCGCGCGCGAGCCGAGCGGTGGCAAGCTTGCCATGGAGGCGGCTATGGCGGCCGAGGTTCCAGTGAGGGGGAAAAGGCAATACGCCCTTACTAAGGCTCAATTAACCCAGCCACTACATTGAGGCAGTAGAGGTGGACTTGGCACAGCTACGGGCAAGATGGAGATGGTGGTCGTGCGGTGGAGCGCACGCAAGGCAACGACGGAGGCAAGGCGGAGCTCGGCGGTGAGGCTACGCTGTGGGAATGGCAAAAGTGGAAGCAGTGCAATGAAATGGAGAGCGTGGGGATGGAGCAGCGAGTGCGGGACGCGTTATACTGCGCTCTAGCTCGACACAGCCATGCTGGGCTGGACGCCAACGATGCATGGCCATCCTCACATCCACGCGGCATGCATGCTCTGCTACGGTTGGCCACCGAAGGTGTTGATTCAGTTCATTCAGTAACCGCGACGCAAGCCTGACAGCTAGAATTGACAGCGCTCGATCTCCTAAACCATGAGGAATTAGCGCCAACAATCTAAACCAAACTTGTAGCTCTATGTACCAGCTTCAATTGTTCTTGAAGGACCATGTGCTAACTCTCAACTAAAATCGAGTTATATCCTCCCAAAGTCAACGGGACCAAACTATCAGTTAACTCGACTTAGAAATATTTGCTAAGTGTTGAAAACAAGAAATTGATGATTCTTGTGAGCCTAATTCAAGCATGTTAGGAGCTAAACCAGTCTATGATCCAAAAATAAAAGTTGTTCCTCTTGCCAAATATACTTTGCTTTAGTGACCACCTTCATGCAAGGTCTCTAGCACATAGTTCAAACTTGGTCAAACATGCTACATTCAAATGATGGTATACACTCAACTTTGGCTTGGTGACCAAATTACCCTTAACCATGAATACCAAAGTTGTTCATAAGGATATTTTAAACATGTCTAAGCTATTTGTAAGGTCACACAACCATTTCATGCATTGGTTACACATAGAGCTTCTCAGTTCAACACACCTAGCATCACTTAAGTACTTGATTAATCAAAATGATCTTCATGAACATTGTTCCACTAGTCATCACAAGTGTAGCTAATATGTTTTAGTGACTCACATTCATCACTTACATGTATTCACTCATGATCATTTGCATGGATACAAGGAAACATGAAATAACAAGCAATGTTGCATATGTTTCGATCAAATGTTTCAATTGTAAAAGCTTAAATATGAATGCATGATGCTCATGCTCGTGTAATGCAAGTCAAATTCTGCAAGGCTAACACCTAGGGTGTTATAGCCCTTCCCCCTTATAAAAATCTCGTCCCAAGATTTGCAAGACCTACCATTCTTGGGAAAAGGCGGGATAAACCTCTCGTAAATAATCCTCTCGTTCCCACGTGGCATCTTGTTCACTGTGATTGTTCCACACCACCTTATAGAACTTAATGATCTTACTCTGGGTTACTCTTTCCATCTCTTCTAACACTCGGATTGGCTTTTCTTCATAGGTCAAATCTGATTGAAGCTGTATGTTGGTGGGTGCAATAGCTTCTTCAGGTACACAAAGACATTTCTTTAACTAGGAAACATGGAAGACATCGAATATTGCACTCATCTCTGGTGGAAGTTATAACTTATAAGCAACATTCCCTTTTCATTCCAGAATCTTGTATGGTCCTACATATCTAGGCGCAAGCTTCTTTTTCATTCCAAATCTCTTCACCCCCTTCATGGGTGATACTTTCAAGTATACATAGTCACCCACTTCAAAAGTCAGTGGTCTTCTTCTTTTATCAGCATAACTCTTTTGTCTCGATTGAGCTGCCTTTATATGTTGTTGGATAATATGCACTTGCTCTTTGGCTTCATTGATGAAGTCAATACCAAAGTATCTCCTTTCACCGGGCTCAATCCAATTCAACGGAGTTCTACATTTTCTACCGTACAAGGCTTCAAATGGAGCCATCTTGATGCTTGCTTGATAATTGTTGTTGTATGAGAACTCAGCTAAAGGTAACCATTTCTCCCATGAACCTTTGGAAGATATAACACAAGCTCTCAGCAAATCTTCTAAGATCTGGTTCACTCGTTCAGTCTATCTTGAAGTTTGTGGATGGTATGCTGAACTTCTGATTAGCTTAGTTCCCAAAGCCTGGTGTAAGTGTTCCCAGAAATGAGCTACGAACTATGGTCCTTGGTCTGAGATTATGGTCTTGGGCACTCCATGTAGTCTCACGATCTGAGAAACATATAGTTCGGCGTATTTCACTACACGATCCGTTGTGTTTACTGGTATAAAATGTGCTGACTTGGTGAGACGATCTACAATGATCCATATTGAATCGTGACCTTATTATGTCATTGGAAGGCCTGCGATAAAGTCCATACTGATTTCTTCCCATTTCCAACCTGGAATAGGCAATGGCTGGAGTAATCCGGCAGATTTCATATGAATAGCTTTTACTCTGCTACAGTTGTCGCACCTAGCGACATAGGCTGTGATCTCCTTCTTCATCTTAGTCCACCAAAAATGGGTTTTCAAATCTTGGTACATCTTACTACTACCCGGATGGATTGACAATTTGGACGAATGAGCTTCTGCTAGAATTTGATTTCTAAGCTCACGGTGTTTTGGTACCACAAGTCGGTCCTCAAACCATAGTACACCCTTTTCATCTAATCTGAAATGCTTGGTTTCTTGTTCTTGCATTTTTCTCTTGATGTGACTTATACCTACATCTGTCTGTTGCAGCTCCATGATTTTGCTCTCAAGTGAACAACTGATAGTGATGTTGTGCAGTATAACAGGATGTAACAAATTGAAACCATCTTCCAACAATGCTTCCTCAGTGTGGCAATGAGATTTCCGACTGAGTGCATCGGCTACAACATTGGCTTTCCCCGGATGATAATGTACTTCCAAATTGTAGTCCTTAATCAGCTCTAGCCATCTTCGTTGCCTCATGTTCAGCTCTAGTTGGGTAAAGATATATTTGAGACTTTTGTGGCCAGTATATATATGACATATATTGCCCAACAAATAATGTCTCCATATCTTTAATGCATGAACAACTGCTGCAAGTTCTAAATCATGCGTGGGGTAGTTGACTTCATGTTTTCTCAACTGCCGAGAAGCATATGCAATAACTCTTCCTTCTTGCATAAGCACACACCCCAAACCTATACCTGATGCATCACAAAATACATCGAAAGGCTTCTTAATGTCGGGTTGTGCTAAGACAGGAGCGGTAGTTAATGAGTCCTCAGGGTGTGAAATGCTGCTTCACACTCTGGTGTCCAATTGAACTTTTCATTTTTCTGAAGTAGCCTAGTCATGGGCTTAGCTATCTTTGAGAAATCTGGGATGAAACGACGATAATATCCTGCTAACCCTAGAAAACTCTGAACTTCATGAACCGAAGTCGGGGCCTTCCAATCCATGACCTCTTGTACTTTTGATGGGTCTACAGAGATTCCATCTCTTGATAAGATATGACCTAAGAAAGGTACTTTGCTCAACCAAAATTCACACTTGCTGAATTTTGCATATAGCTTATGCTCCCTCAATCTAGATAGAACAATCCTCAGATGCTCTTCATGATCTTTCTCATTTTTTGAATAAATCAATATATCATCGATAAACATGACCACAAACTTATCAAGTTCGGGCATGAATACCAAATTCATCAGGTACATGAAGTAGGCAGGAGCATTCGTTAGTCCGAAAGACATAACCAAATACTCATATAAGCCGTACCTAGTGGAGAAAGCAGTCTTAGGTATATCCTCTGGCCTAATCTTTATCTGATGATATCCTGATCTCAAGTCAATCTTGGAGAAAACCTTTGCCTTTGCCAACTGATCGAACAAGATGTCTATGCAAGGCAATGGGTACTTGTTCTTGATGGTCACAGCATTGAGTGGTCTGTAATCTACACACATTCTCAGGGACTTGTCCTTCTTCTTTACAAACAATGCTGGACATCCCCACAGAGATGAACTAGGTTGAATGAGACCCTTGTCCAACAGATCCTGTAATTGACTCTTAAGTTCTGCTAACTCATTTGGTGGCATCCTATAAGGCCTTCTTGAGATAGGTGCCATACCTAGCACTAACTCAATCTTAAATTCCACATCCCTATCAGGTGGTAAACCTGGTAACTCCTCTGGAAATACATCCGGAAACTCACAAACCACTAGGATATCACAAAGAGTAGTGGTTTAGATAGCACAAGCTAAGTGTTGGAGTTCAAAATTTTGGGAGAGTGGTACTAGAAAAGCATTTCCTCCCTTGGGTTCTCTCAACATAATAGTACAAGTGCTAGTGTCAATGAGAACACCATGATCGCTCATCCATTTCATGCCTAAGATTAGACTTATGGATAACCTAGGTAATACTATCAAATCCATGGTATACTCCCTCTCTTGGATAGAGATGAGCACATTTCTGACTATCTTATTTGTAGAAATAGTAGCCCCCGCTGAACTTATATTATAACCACCCTTGCTTACTTCAATTATTTTCTGATCATGTCTAGATGCAAATGCTTGGCTCATAGATGAATGAGAAGCTCCTGAATCAAATAAAACAATAGTGGGATGCTTGTTGACAAGGAACATACCAGCCGTGACAACATCTCTAGCGGGCACTTCCTCAACCGCAGTATAGTGCATGTATCCCGGACATGCCCTTGTGTTTGCCTGTCTCTGATTGTTCTAATTTTGATTGCCATTCTTCTTTGGGTGGGGGCATTCCTTGGCTCAATGCCCCACTTGATTGCAATTAAAACAGGGTTGATTACTCCTAGGGCCTGTGGAGCTTCCCTGACCACCATTTTCTTTAGGTAAGGCAATAGTGAATGCCTTATGGAACACTTTCTGAGGCATGCTGTTCTGAGCTTTTGGTGGTGGAGGCCTGAACTTAGGTGCAGGTGGGCGGAACTGTGGCCTAGCTGTGATAGGAGCTCTAGACTGTGAAGATCTAGAGGCACCTGCCTCAAATGCCTTTTTGCGACCCTTAGCTATCTCATGCATGTTGTTATGGTTTTCCGGGGTCAGAGCATCACTAATAAACTCGTTATAGGTGGTGCACTTGGAATTTGCCATAGTCTTCGTCAGTTTTGTGCCGAGACCCCGCTTGAAGCTCTCTATCTTCTTCTCCTCGGTATCCACAAAACCTAGAGCATACCTGGATAGGTTATTGAATGCGTGCATATATTCTGTGAGGGTCTTTGTCCCTTGGGTCAGCCTCATAAATTCAGCTGCTTTCATGCGCATTAAGCCTGGGGGAATGTGATGTCCCTGAAAAGCCAACTTGAACTGCTCCCATGTTACTCGTGCATTAGCAGGTAGAGAGGACAAGAAATGTGTCCACCAAATCCCTGCTGGTCCCTACAACTAGGTGGACACATACTCAGTCTTTAGGTGCTCGGTGACTCTTAGCAGACAAAACTTCTGCTCAATGGTGTTGAGCCACTCGTCCACCTATAGTGGTTCCTCTACCACCTTGAAGATAGGAGGCTTCGTATCTAGAAATTCCTTGAAGGTACTATGCTGATTTGGCTTGGGCCCTTGTTGTTGCGGTGGCCACAAGCGGTGTTCTACGCGATGAGGCACAGAGCTTCCTCCATTGTCCTTTGGCTCCCCAAGAATTGGGCAAAGAACTCCTGAGCAGACAGCGGTGGTGGTGGGGGTCAGTCACCATCATTGCCATCATGGCTACTACTAGCTCCTACACAGGTGCGAGTCATCTGCGAAGTTGCAACAATAAGCGATTATTGGTTGATGTCAAAAGATTGTAGATGAATTTATAATCATGCCAAACTAAAATTACTGGAGACAATCTCAAATTCATACAATAAAAACAGAGGCATAATAATTCATTCTTGCAACATGACACCACCAATTTGATCACTTATCGGACTCATAGCACGTTAATATTCAAATCATGATCACTGATAAATCAACTGGAATTTGCATTAGTGTTTAACCAAACGTGCGATAGTCATGCAAATAACAATATTACATGATAGTCCAATCACCAACGCCAAATTCGAACTACATGTCCATTACATAAACATCGAAGATACATTAAGCACTTCTACTAAGTACTAAGTGATCTAATCCTTATCATGATCACTATCGAGGTCAGAGATAGGATCATCTCCTTCTTCAGGCTCCACTTCTTCCTCTTCCTCGTCCTCATCATTATCTTCCTCCATATTTCGACCATCTTCTGCCCCATCAAGGATTGGGTTCAGCTGGTTGTTCAGATAGTGCACCTCATGCTGAAGGTTCATCACCTGAAGTTGAGCCTGTGCAAGCTGCTGACGTAAGCCCCTTTCGGCATGGTCCTAGGCGTTACTCATGTTGCAGTGCCTATCTTGTTCTATCCTTACTGTAGCGACATGGTTCTCTACTACATCTTGTTGGCGTCTAGCTGTGGACACCTCAGCACGGGCGGCCTCCAACTACTCCCATAATCCTGCAAGCAATGCTTGGTCATTAGCTCTTGCTTCTTGGGCGGCTGCTCTCTGTTGATCCACTTGCTCCATTTGGGCATGGAGAGTGCCCAAAGCTGCATAGGCTTGGTCGGATTCCCATCGGGCTTTACTTGCAGCTTTCCTTTGCTTGTGCACACACTTCTTGAGCTTATGCTGTGCGGCTTTAGCTCTCATGAGCTTGTCCATGCAAGTGGTGTATGATTCCTGCCAGAAATCCCTGGTGTCCTGGTATGTACAAAACATCTTCATCACCGCAAACATTGCACTCATAGCGGGACTAGAGATATTTGCCCGTTCATCCCGATCTCTGATCAATGCATTTTGGTTGCATTGTTCCCACATTGTTGTGGACGGGTGCACCCAAGGAAACATACCCGCTGCACTACCGGTAAGTGCATCCCCATGCTGCTGGCAGATTTGACTCAAAACCTTAGAGGCCACTACTTGGGTAGCCTCCAAGGAGTTTTCCCTTCCGATTCCGCCTTCCACTCCTGCCAGAAGGGTGCCTGTGTGTGGGCTGGTATAGTTAGCCGCACTTCGTACCATGACTGTCCCTCCAAGTACTCCTCATTCCAATGATAAAGGGGTGGTTCATGGTACCCCGCAAAGTGCAAAACTCTCCACAGTAGGGCAGGCCTTCCGAAAACCATTAGGAAATCTTCACATCCAACTGGTGCTGCCATCTGTACGATCAATGTGTACACCTTTGTGAGATAAGGCATAAGGGATAAGTAGTTACATAACTGAGTAAGAAATTTTATAAGGGGAGGAACAATGTAATTATGTGAATGGTAATTATTCATGATGCATACTCATTCCGTACGTCCTCACAAACTTAGGAAGAATTATTTCTAATGACATATATGGTGGCATACATACATTCTCTCATATATAGCGTAAACTAGTCGAGCTACACGTTTCGTTGTTAGTGTACCTACATAAAAGTTTCATTTCAGCCCATCCCATAATTAACTATGCAGAATGTAAATCTAAATACTTCCATATATGTATACCCATACAATATACTTTCGTATCAAAGCTACCCCGATAATAGTTTATACCCACAATTAAATACGCACCACATACACATGCAAGCAAGCATACATAGTCGTATCAAAGCTAACTCTCCCCGACCGCACGCTCACATTTGCGGTCATGCCACTCATCAACTACCTTGGCGTAGAGGCATTTGATCCATACATTACCATTCAAATGAATGGCATCCATACAATAGCACGCCGTATGGATGACGAAAGTAAAAACCCCCATGTTAGTACTTAAATAGACACCTAATAGTCCTTAACTTGGGCATAAGGAAAGTGATCACTAGCACACTTTAGATTTCAAATACCTAATTATATAGCTATTAGTTGCTAGAGAAGGGTTTTGGAAAACAAAAACTTTTGTTTTAAGTACACATGTGACAATTAACGTTGAACCTTGCTCTAATGCCAGCTGTCACAGAACCAACCAAATTATAAGAGTACAAGTACAATGGCAGCCCGCAAGCGGTCGCACTGTCATACTTGAACCCATATAAACCCAGTAGTCCATCGAGTACCACGACGGGTCTCGATAAACGATTTACAACAACCAAGACTATACAGGATTCAACATACATGTCACATATTACATAAAGTTCATAGATACATTTCCATCATCAGAGTATGAAACAAGTTATTACAAACCAAGTTTGATAAACAAAAGTGGAAGCAAATTAAGTTTGAAAGTAGCAATTGCCAACATAGTTTGATACAGTGCCAACATACGATCACAGTCCACAAAAGCATGTAGAGGGGTTAATAAAGAAGCTTGCCCAAGGCTTACTCCTCATCCACAGTGGGATAGAAGCTACTCTTGCAATAACCATGATACACAGTGCCATCTCCAACAATGGAAAATAAACCCTGAGTACGAGAAGGTACTCAGCTAGACTTACCCGTCATAAACCAGAAATAAAATGACTCCAAGGATCATGCAAGGCTGTATAAGTGGATATAGCTTAATAACATTTTGCATAAAAACCGATTAACTCTGGGATACAATTATAATTTGGTTATCAAGTTAATTATGACTATCCATCTCTAAATTAGCAACTATCTTATGCCAAACATGTGGTATATCATTTTAAGAGCATACAATAGAAACCATAGCAGGTATTGTAATTCCATATTCATTCGAACCATCATGTTCCATAGTATAGTTACTATGAGGTTGGAGCTAGCCAAGTTTCTCACTATCTGAGAGAGACGGCGATTTGAATCGATTTCAACCAGCTGGGAATTTATTCCTAACACAAACCCGGGTCTACTAGCCATGGTAGCCTTAGGTCACCTTTGGTACAACTCAAGTACACATTTCGTGGGTTCGCCCAGCACCGCACAATCAGGGACAACCAAATGCCAGGACGTTCAGGCCTGGCCTGCCCTTGGGCTTAGTCTAGCTCCCCGCACATCCTTACTACCATCCAGAGTGCGCGCTTTGACAGAGCGGGGCCCGGCCTGAGTTGAGCTACTCAGCTTTGTGGTCGGAACGAGTCATCCGGACAGCTAAGTGATAGGCATGCGTTCAATCTTGTCAAAAGGTCCAACAACGGTACGGTCCTTAATCAGCACAGATGGAATCACATGAGTCAACCTACCATAGACTCCGTCCGGCCTCGATTTACATTACCCCATGGTTCTTTTCCACGATAGCAAATATAGCCAACCGTGCTTCGGCATCCACCTATAACTTGTAGGTGATAGGAAATCACCCGACTTCTACCGGTCTAAGCAAGACTAAGCATATATTCGATCCTAGACCTATACGGGGTTAAAGGTACTTTTCTAGACAAGGAATTTATATACATCAGTGGTTTCAAATCAACTCTTATAACCTAATGCATCAATCATAAGGACTTAAGTAATATTTTGTAAAATACTGGGAGACTTAGAATGCTCCGGGGCTTGCCTTTCAGAAAGGAAGTAGGGCAGTGATCAGGGCACTCCAAAAGCTCTTCTAGGTTCTACTCCTCGCTTTCCAGAGCTGTGGCTTGAGGAATCTCCTACTGGTCCCCTTCCTATCCTTCGTCGAACTCCAACAACGTTATCTCTTCCGTCGATCCTAGATGCATGAGTGTGACATGAGATAATGCGAATGCATTCATGTTGGCAAGTATAGTATGATGATACATGATGAATGGATTCTTGCAAGCATTCTTAACAACCTGGTGTTAAAGAAATATAAGTGCATCACATTTACTGAGTATGTGCATATCTCTTCTTGCTTATTTAACCAACTACTTCAACAATGCATTTACTATATCACAAAACAGAAGCTACTTGTTTTACTCATAACTGAAGTTCTACTTATCCAAATGTGGTGATCTTGGACTTTATGGAAATCTTACAAAATTATCTACAACTTTCCTTTAATACTCTCACTGTGATTCAAGATAAATTGGGCAAACAAATCATTCAATCAAATCTATCCAGAAAGTAAACCTTTCAGACAACAAACTTGTAACAGCTAGAACTCGAAAACCCTAAGTCCTATGACTGTGAAAATTTAACACAAGGTAGATTAGCAAGTTATCTACAACTTTCTTATTAACAAGTTTTACAGTAGAGACAATTATCCATATGAAAACATCCAGACAATTAAAACTATACATGCAGTCTTGTATTTGAATGATAAAGCGATAATTAGTCATTTGTGTATAATCAATGGCTTCTAAGCCTTACCACTGATATCAACAGTTACTATTCAACATAAGAACCATAGAAAACATTATGCTTGATCATAATCTAATTATTTAATTGCCTTTCTTAATTGAATTAAATAATTAGGGTAAATAATAAACATATACCAAAGGTGCATCATAATTTCTCAAAACTTTACAGTGGCTTACTAGTGCTACCAATAGGCTACTATAAAAGTTTCATTGCATTTTAGCAAGAAAAGCATCCTATGCAAAAATGACAAGGTATAAAGGCTTAAAATAGCATAAATAGAAAACCCTAGTGAAAAGTGTCAAGCATCAGATTTTATATTTTTCTTAGCATCCATATGGTACTAGGACAACCTCCAACAAATTTCATGAATATTGGATTCATAAATAATTTATAAAAATTCATACAAGGATCACCTAATTATAAAAGGAAAATCTATAACTACAAATCCATAAATGCACTGACCCTCAAATTTTTACCAGAGCTTATAATTGTCAAGAATAGCTCACCACATAAATTTCATAATTTGTGGAGCAAAGGAACTCTAGATATAAAATAAACAAGTTTACATACATGTAAAAACACATTTCAAGTTTCATTTTAAATCCTCCAAAAACCCTACTACAAAAGCTAATATAATATTTTTCATAAATACTACACTTCCTAAGGAACACTACAAAATTTGGTTCATAAATTTTTTATGTCTATAGCTCAACTTATAAATTTTTAAAGTTGCATACAAAACAAGAATAAATGGACTAGCTTTTTTTCTGAACTGATCACTGACAGACGGGGTCCACCGGTCAGACGGACCCACACGTTAGCGACCGAAAACAGGGGAGGCGGCACTATAACAGTGTTGTTCGGCCATGGCTCATCGTCGGCGAGCTTTCCGGCGAAGGCAAGTGGACCACCGTGATCTACAGAGCAAGGCGAGTCTAGTGACCTAAGTGGTGGCGGTGCAGGTCTGGCAGAGCGGGCTCGTCACCGGCCATGGCGGCACAGCGGCGCTGCTCTATGGTGTGCCGGCCGTTACCAGCCACGGCGAAGCCAAGCGAAGCGCTCTACAGAACCACGGTGACCATGCGACTATGTCTAGGTGACCTAGGCGGCTGGAGGTGCTTTGACGAAGCATGGCCACAGCGCGGTGGCGCGGAGGTCAGAACGTGGCGGCGCGGGTCGTTGTGTTCCTCGCTGGTGGGACCACTAATAGAGGTAACATCATAGCACAATCTAGTACTCATCCTAACCAAGCTCGAATGCTAAACATCATAAGAAAAACGCATGCGAGCCGAGCGGTGGCAAGCTTACCATGGAGGCAGCTATGGCGGCCGAGGTTTCGGCGAGAGGGGGAAAAGGCAATACGCCCTTACTGAGGCTCAATTGACCTAGCCACTACATCAAGGTAGTAGAGGTGGACTTGGCGCAGCTACGGACGAGATGGAGACGGTGGCGGTGCGGTGGAGCGCACGCAAGGCAACGGCGGAGGCAAGGCGGAGCTCGGCGGTGAGGCTGCGCTGCGGGAATGGCGAAAGTGGAAGCAGTGCAATGAAATGGAGAGTGCAGGGATGGAGCAGCGGGTGCGGGACGTGTTATACTACGCTCTGGCATGAAACGGCCACGCTAGGCAGGACGCTGGCGATGCACGGCCATCCTTGTAACAGAACCACCCAATTTATACAAGATCAAGTACGGCTGTCCACGCTAACACATTGACATGCGCATACTTTCACTCATATAAACCTGGTAGTCCGCCGAGTGTCCCGAAAGACCTCGGTAAATCAACATCACAACCAAGATCGTGTGATTAAGCAAATACACATCACATACGCAGAGTTGCAGTGAAAATAATATTATAAATGGGTTCACAAATAATAGTACAAGTTTGGGTTTCAAAACCGCTTAGTGAAAACAATCATAGCTTTCAAATGATTACATTAATATAAGTTCCAAATATATTGCTAGCATAAGTGACATCATCCGACAAAAGCATATAGACGAGAAGTAACTATAGAATCACCGAGTCACCGGCGGTTAGCCACCATCTTCACAGGCCGAGAACTCCACCTACAACATGGTGGGATAAACCCTGAGTACGAGAAGGTACTCAGCTAGACTTACCCATCAAAACCAGAAATAAAGGACACCAAGGGTCATGCAAGGCTTATGAGGTGGGCTAGCTTGACACCGTTGCATAAAAGAGCTTATGAATATAGTGACCAATATAAACTTAGCATCAAGTTATCATCATTTACCTGTCCACTAGACTAGCACCTGTACTAGAGCACTCACTTATTAGGAGCAATCAATATTAACCATAGCAGGTATAATAAGGCTATCATCATCATATCATCATTCCTGAACCATTATGTTATTTAGTGTATCTACTTTGGAGATAAGCCCGTCAAGTTCTCACTAACCGATGAGAGACGGTGACTTGAATCGAATTTCAACTCAGCTGAGGGGGTATTCCTAACTCTCACCCTGGCATACTTTGCAAGGGTAGCCGTGGGTCACATTTGGTACAACTTAGGAACCAAATTCACGGGTTCGATCAGCGCCAGCACTCTCAGGGATTACCCTTCTGCCAGGACGATCAGGACTTTTAAATCACCTACCCTTGGACTCACGCCTACGGCTCCCTTCCGAGGCGTACTTTATACTTATCGACTCTCGGTCCGAGGTGAGCTACTCGGCTTTGTGGTCGGTCTCCAGACCCGGCCAACTAAGAGAGAGGCATGCATTCAATATGAATAGGAAAGGCTCCAAGATTCAGTCCTTAAGCGACACAGACGGAGTCACTACAAACCGGCAAGCCTCCACCCGGTCTTCAATTCAATTTAAGACAGGTTCTTTCCCACGATAGCAAATATAGCCAACCGTGCCATATGTATATCCCTATAGCTCGTAGGTGACAGGAAATCACCTGACTTCTACCGCGTTTAAGCAGGGCTAAGCACTACACGAGCCTGAGCTACATAGGATTCAGGGTATCAATATCTGGACAAGGATTGGATAACCGATGCAGCAAGTGTTTGCATCCAACACCTAACTTAATGCAACAATATATATGTAACAATAATACTTTAATTGCATTTCGGAAATTAGGAGGCTTAATATGCTCCGGGGCTTGCCTGGGATCCGACACAAGTCAGTTCAGTTAGCTTGCACCGTCATGGTGACATCTCCAGTCCTAGCACTTGCTTAGTCCTTCCATCTTCGGGATATATCCACCAAACCAAATCTTTGGGTTTGGCTGCAACATCGCATCCTTCACGTGGTGCATCTAGCATACCTAGATGAGATGCAATATACAAGTGCATAAATATAAAGAATAGTACCATGAGACGCATCACAAAATAGCAAGCAAGACAAGCATAGTTTACACTAACACACTTAAGTACTTTGTGATGCTTAACTTAAACATCACACAATCTATCATGCTAAGATGGCAAAGAAGACGACAATACCAAGCATGACACAAGTTTCCCAAGATCTCAGGTGCTCTAACTCAGTCATCATTCAAGGCATAAGTCACACTTAACCATATACAAGCAAACACTATAATTGGAATGTGCCAATTTCTAGACATGCAAACAGTAGCTACAAGATTTAGCTATAACTGGAGTTACACAAATCCAAATGACTTGCAAGAAGACATTTTGGAAAGCTTATGAAATTATCTACATCTCATCTATAACCATCATAGCATGATTCCCAAGTTAAGTAGGTCGAAATTATACCTTTACAGAAACTGGTTCATACAAAACAGAGAGCAACAAATCCTGTATTCTAACTTTAAACAGTTGTAACTCAAACACTACTCAGCCAAATGATACCAAATTTTAACAGCAGCTAGATACATAAATTATCTACAACTTTTGTATAAACAAGTTTCACAACAAAGCACATTGTCATGAAGAACTTTGCTAAGTTCCCAGATCTGTCCATAAACCACATCGGCAAGAAAATAATTATTAACTTATGTTGCAAATTCATAATTGGGCAAAACCAACTTTACCAACATTTCACACATGACTAAAGAACACCAAAAGGCATGGTGCTCACCTCTCAATAAATTTTCTTAAAGCATTTCTTAATTTATTTAGACATCAAGGTGCATTTATGAACATATACCAAAAATGCACAATAAATTCTACAAAAATTACAGTAGCTCACATATCCTCTCAATAGTCTACTGTACAAATTTTATACCTTTTGCATAAGTATAGCTGCCTCTACGAAAAAGACAATTTGCTATTGCAAGAAATCATGTGAGAGCGAGATAAACCAATAACTCACTCATACTTCATCCAATACTCATGAAATTTTTACCACACATCAACTGTCACATGAGTAGCATGCCACAAAAATTTCACTTCATTTGGAGCCCTAGATCTACAGTTATGGAAAATAACAAATTCAATTAGCATTACAACCTTACTGCACAAATCTATTTTTACCGCAAAATATTGAAACTAAAACATGTCATATTATAGATCTAATGCATAGAGAATTTCACAAGGATTCCAAAAAGTCCTCATTTGCTATTGTATGAATTTCCTATGAATTACTATGAATTTCCAAAGATTCAGCAAATTTACTGCAAATAGGTTCTTATCGGCACTATTCATTTGAGTCACAGACTTCGCAGTTAGACCCTTCCATTTTGTCAAATTTGAGCCCGAGGCCCCTGGTCAGAATTAAAAGCAGAGGAGCATGCCGGACTTGTTGTTGCCGGCCGAAGGAGGCTCGTCGGCGGCGGGGGATGGGCCGGCGAGGTCCGAAGCACCTGTACGCACCCAAAGGTGGCTTCAGCTCGGCCAGAGCCTGCCCGTGGCCTCCTGGCCACGCGCACAGGCGCCCACGGCGGCCACGGCATCGGCGACCGCACGCTACGGCAGTGAGGAGAGGCCGGGGAGGGGTGCGCCGGGTAGAGGAGGAAGAGGCGAAGCTATTGGTTCACGTGGTTGGTCATGAGGGGGCTCGGAAGCTAGGGAACGGCGGCGACGGCGAGCTCGGCTGCGGCGTCCATGGCGGCGGCGTCCAAGAGCGCACGCGTGTCGCTAGAGAGCGAGGAAGAGCGAGTGAGGGAGAGTGGAGAAGCTCGAGCGCTTGGTTTCAAGAAGCAGGGGCGCGGGTGCACGCGTCGGCGATGGCGAGGGCGAGCTCATGCATGGCTGCCACACTCACGGACACGCGTCGCCCATAGAGGCAATTCAGCGAACAGGTGGCGTGCGCCAGAGTGGGGAAGGTGGGACGCCATTTTGGGCTGGCTCGGATCTGAATTGGTCTATGGGCCTAAAATGAAGTTTTCTGTACTTGGCCCGCTCTACATTTTTCATTAAGAGACCAAGGTCATTAGAGCTCTAGATCAGCGAGTAATTATGCCCCAAAGTGATAGTGTCAACGCGTTGACAGCAATTAACAAAAGTCCAAAATTGATGGTCAAAACAAAGTCCAACGAGTGCCATCTTTTTATATGCTCTTCTCCATGAACTTAGCTCCAACCTTTATTTTGGGGTCAAGTCGAGTTGCTTAACGGAATTTGGAGAACACGGAATGCCAATGTCGACGACGAGTCGATGATGAATTCCAGACTTAGAAAAATTCCAAGTACCGAAAACAGCTGCCGATTCAACGTTTGAGCCTCGATTCGCCTTAGTTCCAAGTTGATCTAGCTCTTGGTCCAAAAACAAAGTTTGTTCTACTCTACTCAAACCTCAACTTTTATTTAAGGTGCAACTCCATGCAAGCACTGTAAGTGATTGGTCAACATAGGTCAAAGTAGCATCACGGTAAAGCTTAAATCCAAGTTTTAGACCGATGGAGGTATTTTCTTGTCCTCCGCTCAACACGAACCCTTCATGACTTTTATTGTAGAGTTCAATTAGAGTCATTTGGGTAAGGTTACAAGGTTTGGTTGGTGATCTAGAATTCCATTCACTTTATAAAACAATTCAAGCAAGGACATAACTTGTCATTTCATGTGACTTCTTGATTCCAAACTTCACGAAACTTTTCCATGGATCAATATAGATGGATATTGATGTGAGACACATGAAACAAGTACATCCAGAATTTCCCAAGCATACTCTTTAGAAAGGGCAGCATGTAAGCAATGGTGCATGGTCCAAGTTTAAGTGGTGACTCATTTTCATATGTTTAACCTAACATCTCCATCACTACTTAACATGCCATGGTTGAGCTTAAACCCATTGCTTAATTGGTGACAAACACCTAGGGTGTTATAGCCCTCCCCCCTTAAAGGAATCGCGTCCCGAGATTTATAACGAAAGGCTTTTATGGAAGAGAGACATGTTACTAGTTTCCAATATCAGTGATAGCTTTAGGCTACATAGCATTGAAGCATCAGAGGGACCAAAATGGCTAAGACCACTTTCTATACTTGTTCTTTGTAGTAAATTTTTGTCAGAAGAATTTCCTTCATTGGCTTCCATAAAGCATTGTTACATTGGGAGGAATCCAAGATAGCACTGTCCTGCATACTTCGTCCTCAATGTACGAAGAGTGATACAAGCGTAGACTAAATACTTGCAACATCTACTTCCCTAGTGGATATAGCATAGACCTATGGACTTTGTACTAGATCGCAGTCGATTGATGGATATTCCTCGCAATGGTGCTATATTTGTTCCCAAGGTTTGAAAAGCAATTCTCTATTAAAGTGGCTTGAGCACAACTTTTTGTAAAGGATGTGATCAAAGATGGGGTAAACATCCTTTGAGGGTATGAGAAGCTAGCTAACCAATATCCAAACTGGTTGTAGCAGTGCACTCACTCATATGTCAACTGATGGAAAGCTACACAATGTTCCATGTGTGCAGTGCTCTTTCTCTGATAACAGTACTGTATTACCTGAGTCAGTTGAGTGAGCGGTGAATGTGATAGCTGACTCTGTTGACTCAGCGTTTTTGACGACCATTATTTAAGGGAATTCTCGTATCCAAGCGGCAATAGTTATCTGAGTTGTATCTAAGGCAACCCCTTGGGTAAAACACATGGAAGACACCTTAGGCATGTCAGCATTGGAGAACCATTGATGCAGAAGGATGTTAGCGAGGCTTGGAGGGCAACACAAGTTGCAAGTAATCACAAAACTAGGGACTAGTTCACTACCAAGCAGGTTAAGTACAATTTGCCTTCATGGTGCAGTTGCACAGCAAGTTGGGTTTACTTGCATCATAGCAAAACCAGCTTTCTTAAACTATATTTGACGTCGAGGCTTCCATTCTTAGGCCAATCAATATCTCAAAAACCATAATCCAAAAATCTATGGTTTGACACCTTTCCAATTACTTTTGAATTGCAAGGGAACAATTTGACTTCTAGAACACCTTGACTGCTCACGCATTGCTGATCTAAGAGGGCAAAAGCAAGGCACAAAGGGGTGCAATTAATCTTCTCAAGGTTATGGAGGGTTGTCTAACAGCAATACACCTACAAGTTGTAATTTCTTGGCATGAATTACAAACACAACCGTCTAATGCAAAGGATGATCGCAGTCACAGTGAAATTGCAGATTTTGTACTCTTTTGTTTTCTATTCATATCTCACAAACTACTGCACCAATATGCACAAATTTTGGTGGGCATGTAGATCCATATGTCTTCTAACTACTCATCAAAATTCAACTCAACCAGACACCGTCTGACCATCCAAACAATTCATCTACCAAAACTGCTCTGTTCTGAATTGGCAGCAAACCGAGCCGACAAGATATCTCTCAAATCTGATGTTTTACTCAACCAATACTCAAGCCAACTTAAGACATTGAAGGGTCCTAAGCAAGGAATGAGATCACCAAGTTTGGGGTCAATCCAACTTCGTTTGAGTCACTAATCGCCGGCTTGAAGATAACCGATTTCGTGCCACAAAATCTGGACAAATTGTGTGTTCTCCCTTTTCTTTGCTTCACACGTTGAGGTGTGTGTTTTGCACTCTTTAACCTTTCTCATAGCAGCAGTAGCCTTTCCCTAGCTGAGGATGGAGGCTAGAGTTTTTTTTCCTCACATGCTTCTCTGGTAACACTTTCCGCCGTTGATCTAGACACCAACTTGACGATGCACAAGCATTGGACTTGTGGCTATGTTTTCGGGACACAAAGCATACTCTTCATGGAGGGACTGTCCTATAGAGATAAGGAACCATTCCTATATATCCTTCGGCACTTGTGTCCAATAGAGTTTGGACACATGTGTTAGTGGCACCTAGGGCACAAAGATGCTGACTGAAACTAGGGACGTGCTTTCGCTAGCTCCTTACGTAGCCGATACAACGTTTTGTACTATCTGTGTGATTGACGCATAACAGATGGTCGCCATCAAAGTCAGCAGACAAGGGGTCACACTAGAGATTGTTGATCTCGACTGTGCGATCAGCATGCACATAATAATCAAGACTTGGATAGCCAGGTCATAATCATAATGTGACGTTCGATTCTTATCTGACTAACAACTTGTCCAACATTAATTGTTGTGTGCCTTTCTGATCCAACAGTGATGACATAAGTTGTTCACTAGGTGACAGACGTCAATACTGGGACAACCAAGTGGAGTCACTTGTCTACCACCTCTTGTAGTCGGTTAATGTTTATGTCGGTGACCAGTTCTTCAAAGGTTATCCTTTTTGTGACTTCAACGGGAAGCTCTACTACTTTCGGTCTGATATAGGGATCTTCGATAAGATATGGAGAGATAACCAAGGAAGAGCTCTCGTGAAAATAACACATCGGTACAGTTCGGCAATGGATCATGACTAGAAACCTCGATACTAGCGCACACCCAGCAGCACAACCATGCGTCGGCTGCCCACAAGGAGGCCCTAGGTTCCGTCGCGGCACCGTAGATCGCTAATCGTGGCACCATTACTGAACATACAACCAAAGAGAAACTTCTAGTGGCACCAATTAGATTGTAAGAACAAGCATTGTGCAAAAGAGGGATAGCAACAAGGATAGTCACAAGGTTAGGAATCAACAAGGAGGCGATCAGAAGATCAAAACACAGCGCAAAAGAACATAGCCTAATTGCTGAAGGCAACTAAGCAGGAGACTCTTGCTTAATTTCCATATACGCCTCGTGTCCACCAAAGTGATTACCAGATAAAGATTAACATGAGATTTGGTCCTATCGAGCAGCAACAGGAGATCAAGACTGATAAATATCCAGAGACTTGAAGGAGTTGGAGACAAAATACACGAGATTTGAGGGACAGAGCCATTGCACTAACTAGGGATTGAGTTGATAAAGCAATGACATGATCTGTGAGGAAAAGGTTCCAAAGCTAGGATAGATAGCGATTAGCGTTGCACAAGATCATCTGTAAAAGAAGGAGCAATAAGATCTAACAAGGATTTTTGAGCAGGGTCCTCCCACATAGGAGCGGGACAACTACGAAACATGCAAGCATTCAAGGGAACTAAGCTTGGACCTAAGGTCAAGCAAAGGCATAGATAAAGTCTTCGTAGCACAACGTTCAAGGCTAGCAACCACATGTACAGGCTCAGGCTCCCAAGAGAGAACCTAATTGGAGACGACAACTGTGCGATTACGTAACTTGAGCGTTGTTTTAGGATAAAGCTATTTGACACTCGTATGCTTACCGAGGACAAAAGGGTGACAACTATGGCACTACCTAGATAACGAGCATCCACGCCTACATCATGGTCTTAAGCGAGCATTTCGAAACACTCAATCCAATTAGCTTAAATGGCTATTACGAAGCACAAAGCTCGTACATAACAAGCAGTCACCTACAACAACACCACTACACATATCATGCAAAACATGGTGGTAAGGCACTGTTATCTTTTGTTTCCTTTTTACTAAGTAGGTGGATATCTCTACAAAACAAGTTTTACTTACATTTAGCAATTTAGTTTTCAAAGGGGTGAACTTTTTGTTAACTATTAACTCGTCATCTATTTCCTTTGGAAGCCAACATACGAGGCAAAGCTAATCACACACTAACTTCAAGCATAGCTATTAAAGCAGCATGGGACAAGGCATTTTGGCTAGCTTCACATAGGGAAAATAGTGGCATCACATTGATCACAAGTTACTTAGCATTAGAACAAGGTGAGGGAAGCATATTTATGCACAAGCACAATCATGATGCATGCTCGTCCTATTCGTCCTCATGAAATTGCTAGCCTAAGGTGGCAATCACGTTCTATGTTGGTGGCATAATACGTACTCTCTCGATATATAGCTAGTCGTCAGCTATATTCAATCTACGCATTCATGGTTAGCGTACCTGCAGGCAAATTCATTGCAGCCCATCCCCACAAGAGATAAATAAGCACACAATGAAAGCAGTAAACTAAGATACTCTGCATATATACATCCCCAAATGTATATACTTCGATATCCATAGCTACCCGATAAATATACCCGCAATTAAGTACCTTCATATATACATGTGTGTGACATGTAAATATTCCAGTAACCACAGCTAACTCTCCCCTAGACCGACAGTTGGATGGTCATGCTCTCACAACTCCCACTTACATTTTACCTGGGCATAGAGGCAATTGATCCATACATTACCATTCAAGTGAATGCCATCCATACAATAGCACGCCGTATGGACGACGAAAGTAAAAACACCCATGTTAGTACTTAGATAGCCACCTAATAGTCCTTAACTGGGCATAAAGGAGGATGTCGCTAGCATAGTTTTGCAAATTAGTTTTGACAAATTTGCCTGTAGCTAAAGTTTTAGTTAAAATAGGCTTTTTAAAACAAAAACTTTATTTTTAAAACAATGTACATGACAGTATTATGCTTAATCTTGCTCTGATGCCAGCTGTAACAGAACCGCCCAATTTATACAAGATCAAGTACGGCTGTCCCCGCTAACACGTTGACACGCGCATACTTTCACTCATATAAACCCGGTAGTCCACCGAGTGTCCCAAAAGACCTCGGTAAATCAACATCACAACCAAGATCGCGTGATTAAGCAAATACACATCACATACGTAGAGTTGCAGCGAAAATAATATTATAAATGGGTTCACAAATAATAGTACAAGTTTGGGTTTCAAAACCGCTTAGTGAAAATAATCATAGCTTTCAAATGATTATATTAATATAAGTTCCAAATATATTGCTAGCATAAGTGACATCATCCGACAAAAGCATATAGACGAGAAGTAACTATAGAATCACCGAGCCACCGGCGGTTAGCCACCATCTTAACAGGCCAAGAACTCCACCTGCAACATGGTGGGATAAACCCTGAGTACAAGAAGGTACTCAGCTAGACTTACCCATCAAAACCAGAAATAAAGGACACCAAGGGTCATGCAAGGCTTATGAGGTCGGCTAGCTTGACACCATTGCATAAAAGAGCTTATGAATATAGTGACCAATATAAACTTAGCATCAAGTTATCATCATTTACCTGTCCACTAGATTAGCACCTGTACTAGAGCTCTCACTTATTAGGAGCAATCAATATTAACCATAGCAGGTATAATAAGGCTATCATCATCATATCATCATTCCTGAACCATTATGTTATTTAGTGTATCTACTTTGGAGATAAGCCCGTCAAGTTCTCACTAACCGATGAGAGACGGCGACTCAAATCGAATTTTAACTCAGCTGAGGGGGTATTCCTAACTCTCAACCTGGCATACTTTGCAAGGGTAGCCGTGGATCACCTTTGGTACAACTCAGGAACCAAATTCGCGGGTTTGATCAGCGCCATCACTCTCAGGGGTTACCCTTCTGCCAGGACGATCAGGACTTTTAAATCACCTGCCCTTGGACTCACGCCTATGGCTCCCTTCCGAGGCGTACTTTATACTTATCGACTCCCGGCCTGAGGTGAGCTACTCAGCTTCGTGGTCGGTCTCCAGACCCAGCCAACTAAGAGAGACGCATGCGTTCAACATGAATAGGAAAGGCTCTAAGATTCAGTCCTTAAGCGACACAGACGGAGTCACTACAAATCGGCAAGCCTCCGCCTGGTCTTCAATTCAATTTAAGACAGGTTCTTTTCCACGATAGCAAATATAGCCAACTGTGCCATATGTATATCCCTATAGCTCGTAGGTGACAGGAAATCACTTGACTTCTACCGTGTTTAAGCAGGGCTAAGCACTACACGAGCCTAAGCTACATAGGATTCAGGGTATCAATATCTGGACAAGGATTGGATAACCGATGCATCAAGTGTTTGCATCCAACACCTAACTTAATGCAACAATATATATGTAACAATAATACTTTAATTGCATTTCGGAAATTAGGAGGCTTAATATGCTCCGGAGCTTGCCTGGGATCCAACACAAGTCAGTTCAGTTAGCTTGCACCG
This sequence comes from Miscanthus floridulus, assembly GCF_019320115.1. NCBI lineage: Eukaryota > Viridiplantae > Streptophyta > Magnoliopsida > Poales > Poaceae > Miscanthus > Miscanthus floridulus. Next base: position 92,237,745 of record NC_089584.1, on the reverse strand, counting down.
TCATGGTGACATCTCCGGTCCTAGCACTTGCTTAGTCCTTCCATCTTCGGGATATATCCACCAAACCAAATCTTTGGGTTTGGCTCCAACATCACATCCTTCACGTGGTGCATCTAGCGTACCTAGATGAGATGCAATATACAAGTGCATAAATATGAAGAATAGTACCATGAGACGCATCACAAAATAGCAAGCAAGACAAGCATAGTTTACACTAACACACTTAAGTACTTTTCGATGCTTAACTTAAACATCACACAATCTATCATGCTAAGATGGCAAAGAAGACAACAACACCAAGCATGACACAAGTTTCCCAAGATCTCAGGTGCTCTAACTTAGTCATCATTCAAGGCATAAGTCACACTTAACAATATACAAGCAAACACTATAATTGGAATCTGCCAATTTCTGGACATGCAAACAGCAGCTACAAGATTTAGCTATAACTGGAGTTACACAAATCCAAATGACTTGCAAGAAGACATTTTGGAAAGCTTATGAAATTATCTACATTTCATCTATAACCATCATAGCATGATTACCAAGGTAAGTAGGTCGAAATTATACCTTTACAGAAACTGGTTCATACAAAATAGAGAGCAACAAATCCTATATTCTAACTTTAAACAGTTGTAACTCAAACACTGCTCAGCCAAATGATACCAAATTTTAACAGAAGCTAGATACATAAATTATCTACAACTTTTGTATAAACAAGTTTCACAACAAAGCACATTGTCATGAAGAACTTTGCTAAGTTCCCAGATCTGTCCATAAACCACATCGGCAAGAAAATAATTATTAACTTATGTTGCAAATTCACAATTGGGCAAAACCAACTTTACCAACATTTCAGACATGACTAAAGAACACCAAAAAGCATGGTGCTCACCTCTAAATAAATTTTCTTAAAACATTTCTTAATTTATTTAGACATCAAGGTGTATTTATGAACATATACCAAAAATGCACAATAAATTCTACAAAAATTATAGTAGCTTACATATCCTCTAAATAGTCTATTGTACAAATTTCATACCATTTGCATAAGTATAGCTGCCTCTACAAAAAAGATAAGTTGCTATTGCAAGAAATCATGTGAGAGCGAGATAAACCAATAACTCACTCATACTTCATCCAATACTCATGAAATTTTTACCACACATAAACTATCACATGAGTAGCATGGCACAAAAATTTCACTTCATTTGGAGCCCTAGATCTGCAGTTATGGAAAATAACGAATTCAACTAGCATTACAACCTTACTGCACAAATCTATTTTTACTGCAAAATATTGAAACTAAAACATGCCATATTATAGATCTAATGCATAGCGAATTTCACAAGGATTCCAAAAAGTCCTCATTTGCTATTTTACGAATTTCCTATGAATTACTATGAATTTCCAAAGATTTAGCAAATTTACTACAAATAGGTCCTTATCGGCACTATTCATTTGAGTCACAGACTTCGCAGTTAGACCCTTCCATTTTGTCAAATTTGAGCCCAAGGCCCCTGGTCGGAATTAAAAGCAGAGGAGCATGTCGGACTTGCTGTTGCCGGCCGAAGGAGGCTCGTCGACGGCTGGGGATGGGCCGGCGAGGTCCGAGGCACCTGTACTCACCCAAAGGTGGCTTCAGCTCGGCTAGAGCCTGCCCGTGGCCTCCTAGCCACGCGCACAGGCGCCCGCGGCGGCCACGGCACCGGCGGCCGCGCGCTACGGCAGCGAGGAGAGGCCGGTGAGGGGTGCGCCGGGTAGAGGAGGAAGAGGCGAAGCTGTTGGTTCACGTGGTTGGTCATGAGGGGGCTCGGAAGCTAGGGAACGGCGGCGATGGCGAGCTCGGCTTTGGCGTCTAGGAGCGCACGCGCGTCGCCAGAGAGCGAGGAAGAGCGAGTGAGGGAGAGTGGAGAAGCTCGAGCGCTTGGTTTGAAGAAGCAGGGGCGCGGGTGCACGCATCAGCGATGGCGAGGGCGAGCTCACGCATGGCTGCCACGCTCACGGACACGCGTCGCCCATAGAGGCAATTTAGCGAACAGGTGGCGTGCGCCAGAGTTGGGAAGGTGGGACGCCGTTTTGGGTTGGCTCGGATCTGAATTGGTCCATGGGCCTAAAATGAAGTTTTCTGTACTCGGCCCGCTCTACATTTTTCATTTAGAGACCAAGGTCATTAGAGCTCCAGATCAGCGAGTAATTATGCCCCAAAGTGATAGTGCCAGCGTGTTGACAGCAATTAACAAAAGTCCAAAATTGATGGTCAAAACCAAGTCCAACAAGTGCCATCTTTTTATATGCTCTTCTCCATGAACTTAGCTCCAACCTTTATTTTGGGGTCAAGTCGAGTTGCTTAACGGAATTTGGAGAACACGGAATTCCAATGTCGACGATGAGTCGACGATGAATTCCAGACTTAGAAAAATTCCAAGTACCGAAAATAGCTGCCGATTCAACATTTGAGCCTCGATTCGTCTTAGTTCCAAGTTGATCTAGCTCTTAGTCCAAAAACAAAGTTTGTTCTACTCTACTCAAACCTCAACTTTTATTTAAGGTGCAACTCCATGCAAGCACTATAAGTGATTGGTCAACACAGGTCAAAGTAGCATCACGGTAAAGCTTAAATCCAAGTTTTAGACCGATGGAGGTATTTTCTTGTCCTCCGCTCAACACGAACCCTTCATGACTTTTGTTGTAGAGTTCAATTAGAGTCATTTGGGCAAGGTTACAAGGTTTGGTTGGTGATCTAGAATTCCATTCACTTTATAAAACAATTCAAGCAAGGACATAACTTGTCATTTCATGTGACTTCTTGATTCCAAACTTCACGAAACTTTTCCATGGATCAATATAGATGGATATTGATGCGAGACACATGAAACAAGTACATCCAGCATTTCCCAAGCATACTCTTTAGAAAGGGTAGCTGTAAGCAATGGTGCATGGTCCAAGTTTAAGTGGTGACTCATTTTCATATGTTTAACCTAACATCTCCATCACTACTTAACATGCCATGGTTGAGCTTAAACCCATTGCTTAATTGGTGACAAACACCTGGGGTGTTACAATCCTCGCATCCACGTGGCGTGCATGCTCTGCGACGGTCGGCCACTGAAGGCGTTGATTTAGTTCATTCAGTAACCGCGACGCAAGCCTAACAGCTAGAATTGACAGCGCTTGATCTCCTAAACCATGAGGAATTAGTGCCAATGATCTACAGCCTGTTCGCTTGCTCGTAAACGATCGTAAATTTCCAGCCGGGAACAGTGTTTTTCTCTCACACCAAACCAGACAGCAGTAAATAATCCACGATCGTTTACGGCCTCCCGAACAGGCTGCTAAACCAAACTTGTAGCTCTATGTACCAGCTTCAATTGTTCTTGACGGACCATGTGCTAACTCTCAACCGAAACTGAGTTATATCCTCCCAAAGTCGACGCGACCAAACTATGAGTTAACTCGACTTAGAAATATTTGCCAAGTGTCGAAAACAAGAAATTGATGATTCTTGTGAGCCTAATTCAAGCATGTTAGGAGGTACACCAGTCTATGACCCACAAATAAAAGTTGTTCCTCTTGCCAAATACTACAACTTTGCTTTAGTGACCACCTTCATGCAAGGTCTCTAGCACATAGTTCAAACTTGGTCAAACATGCTACATTCAAATGATGGTATACACTCAACTTTGGCTTAGTGACCAAATTACCCTTAACCATGAATACCAAAGTTGTTCATAAGGATATTTTAAACATGTCTAAGCTATTTGTTAGGTCACACAACCATTTCATGCATTGGTTACACATAGAGCTTCTCAGTTCAACACTCCTAGCATCACTTAAGTACTTGATTAATCAAAATGATCTTCATGAACATTGTTCCACTAGTCATCACAAGTGTAGCTAATATGTTTTAGTGACTCACATTCATCACTTACATGTATTCACTCATGATCATTTGCATGGATACAAGGAAACATGAAATAACAAGCAATGTTGCATATGTTTCGATCAAATGTTTCAATTATAAAAGCTTAAATATAAATGCATGATGCTCATGCTCATGTAATGCAAGTCAAATTGTGCAAGGCTAACACCTAGGGTGTTACATGGGGGAACATGTTTCAGTGTGGATCAAATTCCTCCTGCATGACAGCATCCACAACTGGGCGGACCTCAAAAGGGTCTTCGTCGGGAACTTCTAGGCGATGTATGTTCGCCCTGGGAACTCCTAGGACCTCAAGAGCTACCAGCAGGAGCCCAATGAGTCCCTGTGGGATTACATCTATAGGTTCTTGAAGTGGTGCAACTCCCTTTCTGATGTCGTCGATGCAGACATCATTAGCGCATTCCTCTCTGGGACAACCTGTGAGTCCCTAATCCATAAGCTTGGCTGCCTAAAGCCCCGTACCACCCGTGACCTACTCGACATCACCACGAACCATGCCTCCAACGAGGAGGCGGTCGGAGCAGTATTCAATAGAGGCCGAGACAAGGGAAAGGCCAAGCACGAGGACCAAGACTAGGGCTCCTCTAGGCAGAGGGGTAAGAAGAACAAGAAGGATCAGTGCTGATCGGCCAACTCCGCGTTGGTCGCTGTAGCTGATCACGCGAGCAAGTAGCCCCAGCAGGGCCTGTCTGACCACTTTGATAAGCTCATGGATAGCCCATGCACCAACCACGCCTACCCCCTCAAGCACCTCTACAAGAACTGTGAGCTCCTTAGGTGCTTCCTACGATAGGCCGGCAGGCCAAAGGAAGGAAAGGGCAAGGAGGCAGTAGCCAAGAAAGGGGGCATGGCAAGCAATGATGGGGATGGCTTTCCCGATCCCAAGAATGCATCATGATCTTTGGGGGATCTGATGTAACACCTCGGGTGTTAGCCTTGCATAACTTGACTTGCATAACATGAGCATCAAGCATTCATAAATCATCAATTACAATTGAAACATCTGATCGAAACATATGAAACATTGCTTGTTATTTCGTGTTTCTTGTAACATATGCATATGATCATGTGCAAATAAATGCTAGTGTGTAATGTTGGTCACTATAACACCTTAGCTACACTTAGATTAACAAAAGGAACCTTGTTCATGAAGGCCACATTTCATGATCAAGCACTTAAGCGATATTTCATGTGTTGACCTGAATAGCTATATGAGTGACTACTACATGAAATGCTTAAATGACCTTGCAAATTGTTTTAACATGCTTAGAGTATCATCATGAACAACTTTGGTATTTAGTGCTAGGGTTAGTTTGGTCATTTAGCCATGGTTTGAATGTGTATCATGATTTCAAAGTGACATGTTTGACTAAAGTTGAACTAGGTGTTAGGGACCTTGCATGGAGGAGTTCACTAAAGCAAAGTTGTAGTGTTTGACATAAGGAACAACTTTGATTTTTGGGCCCTTGACTGATTCAGCTCCTAACATGTGTGAATTTGGGTTTCAAAAATCAGAGAAATCACAAATTCTACACTTAGCAAATTCTTGCTAAGTCGTGAAACCCTGACAGCCTGACAAGCTGACCTTCAGGGCATTATAACTCGAGTTCGGGTGAGAATTAGAACTCGATCATTGAACAACAATTGTAACTGGTACTTAGGTTTACAAAGTTGGTTTAGTAACCTAGCACTAATTCGTCACGTATTGGAAGTTAAGTCATCGCCAAAACCGGCTGTCAGGCGCCCCTTTCAGTTAACTGACGAAACTGAATCGCGAGCGTCAGTGGCCGACACCGGCAGAGTTCGCGCGCCGCGTGTCCCCGGCGACGGCCGCGCGTCGCCGTTGCCCTGACCGCGCAGGCCACGCCACGCCTGAGGGCACCTTCATCACGCCAGCGCCCGCCCGAGCCATCCCGCGCTCCCATTTCGCTCCCGGCGCCTTTTCTTCCTCGCAGCAGCAGCCGCCGAGCTCTCAGAGCCCCGCCGTCGCCATAGCCGCGCGTAGCCCGCGCCTAGCCACTCCAGCACCACCACCATAGCTCCTCCGCCTCCCCAGCGAACCACTGCTCCCTCCCGTGCTCGCTGACCAAGCTTGGTAAGCCATCGACGCGCGTTTAAGCTCGCCGGAGCTCCGCCGCAAGCCCCGTCACCGTGGCCGGAGCGCCACAGTCCACCTATCCATGCGTTAGCTAGTGCGTCGAGTGCGTCTTAGGTAGCTGGTGCTCGTCCGAGCTTTAGGTCGAACCACCGTAGCCTCCACCGGCGTTTTGCCGTGGTCCAGCCCCGCCGCTCCGCCATTGCCGCCGCCGTCATCGCGGGTGGCGACGATAGGGCCGGCCAAGTATACCAATCAACGCGCTAGGTCGTGTAGGTCATACCGTGATGACCTCACCGCCGGCGAAGCTCGCCGTCGACGAGCCGCAGCCGCGCAATGCCCAGCAGCGCCGCTGCTCTGCTCCATGTCACTGACGCGTGGGGTCCCCTGACCAGCGGGTCCCACCTGTCAGCGACAGCAGTAGTGAAGGCTAACTCATTTTGAATCCAGTTTTTGAATTGTTTTGTGAAATTTGTATCTTTAGTTTGGTAGCTCCAAAAATTGTGAAATAAATTTGTAAGTGTTCCTTAGGAAGTGTAGTATTTAAGAAAAATATGTTCTTGGCTTCAACAGTAGAAATTTCTGGAGATTTAAATAGGGATTTCAAATGTGCTTTTTAATGCATTCAAATTTGTTTATTTTATATCTAGAGTTCCTGTGCTCCAAAAATTATGAAATTTTTGTGGTAGGCTATTCTTGTCATACCTGAGCTTGGATAAAAATTTGAGGACCAGTGCATGTGTAGATCTATAGTTATAGATTTTTCTTTTATAAATAGTTAATCCTTGCATGAATTTTTATAAATTAATTATGAGTCCAAAATTCATGAAATTTGTTGGAGGTAATACTAGTACCATATGGATGTTAGGAAAAATAAGAAATCTGTTGCTTGACACTTTTCAATAGGATTTTCCATTTATGCTATTTCAAGCCTTGCTTCCTTATCATTTTTGCATAGGATGTTCTACTTAGTAAAATGACATGAAATTTTTATAGTAGTCCTTTGATAGCATTAGTAAGGCTCTGTAAATTTTTGAGAATTTATTAATCACATCTGATATATATTTATTATTTAACCTAGATATCTAAATAAAATAATAAAGGCAATTTAATAAATAGTTTGGACTTTGCCATCATATTATCTTAACTATATTTGGTATGCTTAAACTGTTGGTAGGTTCTAGTTTGTCAAATTTTGAATGATTACATAAAGTAGAAGTAGTCTTACTTTATATTGCATGTTAAATCATTTCCGGACTGATTCTAGAGTGTGAGGAGTTACATGTTGAAACTGATGTAGACTGTAAAAATGGTTAATAACAAAGTCGTAGAGAATTTGATAAGCTTTCCAGAAAGTCCAGGATCACTGCTTTTGGATTTATAGAACTCCAGTTATGAGTGAAACAAGTAGCTACTGTATGGCATAGTCGATGCATTGCAAAAGTAGTTAAGTAGTAATCAAGAAGAGATATGCACCTACTCAAACAACATGATGCACTTGTTAACATATATGCATTCGTAATACTTATACCATACTCATGCATCTAGGATCGGAGGAAGAGATCACGTTGCTAGAATTCGAAGAAGCAGAGGAAGGGAACCCGTAGGAGGATCCGCAAGCCACAGCTCCCGAAGGCGTGGAGCCGAACCCTGAAGAGCTTCCGGAGTGCCCTGACCATCACCCTACTTCCTTTCTGCGAGGCAAGCCCCGGAGCATTATAAGTCTCCCAGTAATTTACAAATGGTTACTTACATACTTATGATTGATGCATTAGGTTATAAGAGTTGAATGAAACCACTTGATGCATGTACAATCCTCGTCCAGATATTATCCCTTTAACCGGTATAGGTCCAGGATCGAATATATATGCTTAGCCATGCTTAGACCGGTAGAAGTCAGGTGATGTCCTGTCACCTGCGAGATATAGGTGGATACCGGAGCATGGTTGGCTATATCTGCTATCGTGGAACAGAACCATGAGGTAAAAGTAAATTGGGACCGGACGGGAGGTCGATAGAAAAGCAACAAGGCATGGAGGTCTTGGGTGTGGATCTATCCTCGTCTGTGTCGATCAAGGATCGTACCGTTGTTGGAACTTCTGACAAGATTGAACGCATGCCTCTCACTTAGCTGGCCGGATAATTCGTTCCGACCGCGAAGCTGAGTAATTCAACTCAGGCCGGGAACCGTTCTGTTGTGCGCTCCTTCCGGGGAAACGATCAGACTGAGCCCAAGGGCAGGCTTGGCCTGAGCATCCTGGCATCTGGTGTTCCAGATTGTGCGGCGTGGTACGGACCCGCGAAATGTGTACCTGAGTTGTACCAAAGGTGACCTAAGACTATCGTGGCTGGTAGATCTGGGTTTGTGTTAGGAATAAATTCCCAGCTGGTAGAAATCGATTCGAATCGCCGTCTCTCCCGGATAGTGAGAAACTTGGCTAGCTCCAACATCGTAGTAACTGTGTTATGAAACATGATGGTTCAGATGAATATGGAATTACAATACCTGCTATGGTTACTATTGGATGCTTCTAAATGATATACCACATGTTTGGCACAGGATAGTTGCTAATCTAGAAATGGTTAGTTATAATTAACTTGATAAAGGAATCATAATTGTACAACGGGTAATTGCCTTTTACGCAAAATGTTGTCAAGTTACGTCCACTTATACAGCCTTGCATGATCCTTGGAGTCATTTTATTTTTGGTTCATGACGGGTAAGTCTAGCTGAGTACCTTCTCGTACTTAGGGTTTATTTTCCCATTGTTGCAGATGGCACTGTGTATCATGGTTATTGCAAGAGTTGCTTCTATTCCGCTGTGGATGAGGAGTAAGCCTTGGGCAGGCTTCCTTAGTAATTCCTATCTTTGCTTTTGTGGATCGTGATCTGGCATGGCACTGTATCAAACTACGTTGGAAACTTATCTTCGAACTTATTTGCTTCCGCTTTAATTATCAAACTCGGTTTGTAATAACTTTCTATTCGTACTCTGATGATGAAAAGTATCTATGAACTTTATGTAATATGTGGCATGTATGTTAAATCCTGTACGATCTTGGTTGTTGTAAATCGTTTATCGAGACCCGTCGTGGTACTCGACGGACTACCGGGTTTATATGGGTTCAAGTATGACAGTGCAACCGCTTGCGGATTGCCATTATACTTGTATTCTTATAAATTGGTCGGTTCTGCGACAGTTGGTATCAGAGCAAGATTTAACATTAATTGTCACAAGTGTATTTAAAAAAACAAAAGTTTTTGTTTTCCAAAAAACCCTTCTCTAGCAACTAATAGTTATTTAATAGGTATTTGAAATCTAAAGTGTGCCAATGATCACTTTCCTTATGCCCAAATTAAGGACTATCAGGTGGCTATTTAAGTACTAACATGGGGGTTTTTACTTCGTCGTCCGTACGGCGTGCTATAGTATGGATGCCATTCACTTGAGTGGTAATGTATGGATCAAATGCCTCTACGCCAAGGTAAGATGAGTGTATGACCGCAAGATGTGAGCGTGCAGTCGGGAAGAGTTAGCTTTGGTACGGCTATGTATACATGCTTGCATGTGTATATGGTACGTATTTAATTGTGGGTTAAATTCTTATCGGGTAGATTGATACGGAAGTATATGTATGGGTATACATATATGGAAGTATTTACAATTACATTCTGCATATTTCATTATGGGTTTAGGGCTGAAATGAAATTTTATGCAGGTACACTAACAACGAAACGTGTAGCTCGACTAGTTACGCTATTTATGAGAGAACGTATGTATGCCACCGTGTCTACCGTTAGAAGCAAATTCTTCCTAAGTTTGTGAGGACGTACCGTACGAGCATGCATCATGTTAAAATACCATTCACATAATTACATTTGTTCCTCCCCTTATAAAGATTCTTACTCGGTTATGTAACTCTTATCCATTATGGCATTGTCTCACCAAGGGTACATGTTAATGGTACAGATGGCACGCACCAAGCAGACTGCTCGCAAGTCCACCGGAGGAAGAGCTCCTAGCTGTCAGCTTGCTCCACGTACCCGTCAACGTCACACGTTCCTTGGAGAGTTTGGGATGCCTACACTTTTGTGGAGAGTGCTCAGCTATGTAGGTTATCCTGATGGAATGGAACCCCGCTACTTCTGGGCGAATGAGCGGTTGGGAGAAGGTCTCTTAGTTACTGTGGAGGCCGTTGTTCGTCCCCGAGGTGACGATTCTGAGTGGACAGGCTGGTGTTATGAGTCAACTGGCAGGACTGCTGAAGAAGCAGCTGGTAGGGCAGCTTTTGGGATCTTGAGGAATATCATGGATTGTTTTCCTCAGGAGCTGGCAGCCGCTTTGGTTGGAGTCTTTCCAAGAGGTAACCCATCCACTGACTCATGGCAGCAGGCAAGAGGAAGACCCTTAGAAATTGGTGCAGCAGAAAGGCAGAACAGTGATAACCCTTCCATGAGCGCCATGTTCGCAGTGATGAGAGTGTTGGATGGAGTTGAAGGTAGCCTCAGACGTGTGTCTGGTGCTCTTGGTCATGCCCGCGAAGACCGGCGTCAACTTCAGAGGGAGCACGACATCGAGATTGAGAGGCTCACCGAAGAGATGACTCGGTTAACTCACCAACGGAATGCAGCCTGGTCCAGGGAAGATGTCCTGAGAGCTCGACAGTTTGAGCTGGAACAACAGCTGGCCAATGCGGAAGAATACAATGATAATCTGCATGAAGAGGTTCATCTACTGCACAATCAGCTCCACCCTTATGTACCACCTGGAGCCACAGAAATGGATCTAGAGGGGTACGAGGAAGAAGAAGAAGTGGCACCTAAAGAAGAAGTAGAACCTGGGGAAGGAGATGATTCTGCGTCTGACCTCGATAGTGATCATGATGAGGATTAGATCGCTTAGCGTGTAGTGGGAAGACTAATGTATCACCTTTATTTATGTAATGGACCTGTAGTTCCAAGTAGGCATTAGTAATCGGACTATCATGTAATGTTAATCGCACGTTTGGGTAAACGTTAATGCAATTTCGGTTCCTTGTCGGTAATTACGCTTTAAATTGCATGCGTTATGAGCACGATAAGTGGTCAAATTGGCGATGTCATGTTGCGAGAATGAATTATTATGCCTCTGTTTTTATTGTGCTTTTGAGAATTTCTCCAGTAATTTCAGTTTGGCATGAGTACCTAATTCATCTGCAATCTCTTGGCATCGACCAATAATCGCTTATTGTTGCAACTTCGCAGATGACGCGCACCCGTGCTGGAGCTGGTGGCAGCCAGGATGGCAACCAGGATGACTTGCCACCCCCACCGCCACCGTCTGCTCAAGAATTCTTTGCCCAGTTCCTAGGGAGCCAGAGGACAATGGAAGAAGCTTTGCGCCTTATCGCGTAAAACACTGCTCGTGGCCACCCACAGCAACCAGGGGCCGAGCCAAATCAGCACAGTTCATTCAAGGAGTTTCTGGACACGAAGCCTCCGATCTTCAAGGTGGCTGAGGAACCACTGCAGGCCGATGAGTGGCTGAATACCATCGAGTAGAAATTTCGTCTGCTAAGGGTCATAGAGCACCTGAAAGCAGAATATGCTTCTCATCAATTGCAAGGACCAGCAGGAATCTGGTGGACGCACTTTCTGTCGTCTCTGCCTGCTAATGCGAGAGTGACCTGGGATCAATTCAAGCTGGCTTTTAGGGGACACCATATTCCCCCGAGCCTGATGCGCATGAAAGCAGCAGAATTTATGAGGCTCACTCAGGGAACAAAGTCACTCACAGAATATATGCACGCATTCAACAACTTGTCAAGATATGCTCCAAGTTTCGTGGATACTGAAGAGAAAAAGATTGAGAGTTTCAAGCGAGGGTTGGGTACCAAATTAATGAAGACTATGGCAAATTCTCGATGTGCCACATACAATGAGTTTATTAGTGATGCCTTGACCCAAGAAAACCACAACAACATGCATGCAGTTGCTAAAGGTCGCAAGAGGGCCTATGAGGCCGGTGCATCCGGATCTTTCCAGTCAAAAGCGCCTATCACAGCTAGGCCACAATTCCGTCCACCTGCACCCAAGTTCAGGCCTCCACCACCAAAAGCTCAGAATAATAGGCCATAGAAACCATTTCGTAAGGCGTTCACTATTGCCTTACCAAAAGGGAATGGTAATCAGGACAGCTCCGTCGGATTCAGAAGCAATCAACCTTGTTTCAACTACAACCAACTGGGTCATTGGTCCAAGGAGTGCCCCCACCCCAAGAGGAATGGCAACCCAAATCAGAACAATCAGAGGCAGGTGAATGCCAGGGCACGTCAGGGACAAGTGCATTATACTGCTGTGGAGGAAGTGCCCGCCGGAGAAGTTGTCACGGCTGGTATGTTTCTTGTCAACAAGCACCCCGCTGTTGTTTTATTTGATTCGGGAGCTTCTCATTCATTTATGAGTCAAGTATTTGCATCTAGACATGATCAAGAAATAATTGAAGTAAGTAAAGGGGGTTATAACATAAGTTCAGCAGGGGGTACTGTTACTACCAAAAAGATAGTCAAAAATGTACTCATCTTGATACAAGGGAGGGAGTACACAACAGATTTGATAATATTGCCGGGATTGTCGATAAGTGTAATCTTAGGCATGAATTGGATGAAGGATCATGGTGTTCTTATCGACACTAGCACCCGTACCATCATGTTGAGAGAACCCACGGGAGGGAATGCTTTTCTAGTGCCACTCTCCCGCGATTTTGAACCCCAACATTTAGCCTGTGCTATCCAAGCCACCACCACATGTGATATTCCAGTGGTTTGTGAATTTCCGGATGTATTTCCAGAAGAATTACTAGGTCTACCACCGGATAGGGACATGGAATTTAAGATCGAATTAGTGCCAGGTACCGCACCCATATCTAGAAGGCCCTATAGGATGCCACCCAATGAGTTAGCAGAACTCAAGGTTCAATTGCAAGATCTATTGGACAAAGGTCTTATCCAACCCAGCTCATCTCCATGGGGATGTCCAGCACTGTTTGTGAAAAAGAAGGATAAGTCACTAAGGATGTGTGTAGATTACAGACCACTCAATGCTATGACCATCAAGAACAAATATCCGTTACCCCGCATCGACATCTTGTTCGATCAGCTAGCGAAGGCAAAGGTATTCTCCAAAATTGACTTAAGATCAGGTTACCATCAGATAAAGATCAGACCGGAGGATATACCTAAAACTGCTTTCTCTACTAGGTACGGCTTATACGAGTATTTGGTTATGTCTTTCGGACTAACAAATGCTCCAGCCTATTTCATGTACCTAATGAACTCGGTATTCATGCCCGAACTTGATAAGTTCATGGTTGTGTTTATCGATGACATATTGATTTATTCAGAAAGTGAGTCAGATCATGAAGAGCATCTGAGGATTGTCCTATCCAGATTGAGGGAGCATAAGCTATATGCTAAGTTTAGCAAATGTGAATTTTGGATGAGCAAAGTGCCTTTCTTAGGTCACATTTTATCCAGAGATGGAATCTCAGTAGACCCATCAAAAGTACAGGAGGTCATGGATTGGAAAGCCCCAACTTCGGTGCATGAAGTTCGGAGTTTTCTAGGGTTAGCAGGATACTATCGTCGGTTTATTCCAGACTTCTCAAAGATAGCTAAGCCTATGACCAGACTACTTCAGAAAGATGAGAAATACAAGTGGACACCAGAATGTGAAACAGCTTTTCACACTCTCAGAACTTTGTTGACTACAGCACCAGTGCTAGCACAACCAGACATTGAAAAGCCTTTTGATGTATTTTGTGATGCATCAGGAATAGGTTTGGGATGTGTACTTATGCAAGAAGGGAGAGTAATTGCATATGCCTCTCGGCAGTTGAGGAAACATGAAGTCAACTACCCTACACATGATTTGGAACTTGCTGCTGTTGTCCATGCATTAAAGATATGGAGACATTACTTGTTGGGCAATGTATGTCATATCTATACTAACCACAAAAGCCTCAAGTATATCTTTACCCAACCAGAACTGAACATGAGACAACGTAGATGGTTGGAATTGATTAAGGACTATAATTTGGAAGTGCATTACCATCCGGGCAAAGCTAATGTAGTAGCCGATGCACTTAGTCGGAAGTCCCATTGCAACACTATGGAAGCACTATTGGAAGATGGATTCAACTTGCTACATCCTGCTGTACTACACAATATCACAATCAGTTGTTCGCTTGAGGGCAAAATCATAGAGCTACAGCAGACTGATGTAGGAATAAGTCACATCAAGAGAAAAATGCAAGAGCAAGAAACCAACATTTTAGATTGGACGAAAGAGGTGTATTATGGTTTGAGGACCAACTAGTGGTGCCAAAAGACCGTGAGCTAAGGAATCAAATTTTAGAAGAAGCTCACTCCTCCAAATTGTCTATCCACCCGGGTAGTAGTAAGATGTATCAAGATTTGAAAACCTGTTTTTGGTGGACTAAGATGAAGAAAGAGATCGCAGCCTATGTTGCTAGGTGTGATAACTGCAGTAGAGTGAAAGCCGTCCATATGAAAACCGCTAGATTACTTCAGCCATTGCCTATTCCAGGATGGAAATGGGAGGAGATCAGTATAGACTTTATCACAGGCCTTCCAACAACGCCCCAAGGTCATGATTCGATCTGGGTCATTGTTGATTGTCTCACCAAGTCAGCACATTTTGTACCAGTTCACACAACATATCACGCGGGTAAATACTCTGAGTTATATGTTTCCCAGATCGTGAAATTGCATGGAGTACCCAGGACTATAATCTCAGATAGAGGACCACAGTTCATAGCTCATTTCTGGGAGCACTTACACCAAGCTTTGGGAACCAAGCTAATCAGAAGTTCAGCTTATCATCCGCAAACTTCAGGACAGACAGAGCGAGTGAACCAAATCCTAGAAGATTTACTTAGGGCTTGTGTTATATCTTCAAAAGGTTCATGGGAGAAATGGTTACCTTTAGCTGAATTCTCCTATAACAACAGTTATCAAGTGAGTATCAAAATGGCTCCATTTGAAGCCTTGTATGGCAGAAAGTGCAGAACTCCATTGAATTGGATTGAGCCCGGTGAAAGGAGATATTTTGGTATTGATTTTGTCAATGAAGCCGAAGAACAAGTACGTATCATCCAACAACACATGAAGGCAGCTCAATCAAGACAGAAGAGTTATGCCGATAGAAGAAGAAGACCACTAACTTTTGAAGTAGGTGACTATGTGTACTTGAGAGTATCACCCATGAAAGGTGTGAAGAGATTTGGGATGAAAAAGAAGCTTTCACCAAGATATGCAGGGCCATACAAAATTTTGGAACGAAAAGGAAATGTTGCGTACAAGCTACAACTACCACCAGAGATGAGTGCAATCTTTGATGTGTTCCATGTTTCGCAGCTAAAGAAATGTCTTCGAGTACCGGAAGAAGCTATTGCACCCACCAACGTGCAACTTCAATCGGATTTGACCTATGAAGAAAAGCTAATTCGAGTATTAGAAGAGATGGAGAGAGTAACAAGGAGTAAGATTATTAAGTTCTATAAGGTGGTGTGGAACAATCACAGTGAACAAGATGCTACATGGGAAAGAGAAGATTATCTGCAAGAAGTTTATCCCGCCTTTTTCCAAGAATGGTAGGTCTTGCAAATCTCGGGACGAGATTTTTATAAGGGGGAGGGGCTGTAACACCTCGGGTGTTAGCCTTGCATAACTTGACTTGCATAACATGAGCATCAAGCATTCATAAATCATCAATTACAATTGAAACATCTGATCGAAACATATGAAACATTGCTTGTTATTTCGTGTTTCTTGTAACATATGCATATGATCATGTGCAAATAAATGCTAGTGTGTAATGTTGGTCACTATAACACCTTAGCTACACTTAGATTAACAAAAGGAACCTTGTTCATGAAGGCCACATTTCATGATCAAGCACTTAAGCGATATTTCATGTGTTGACCTGAATAGCTATATGAGTGACTACTACATGAAATGCTTAAATGACCTTGCAAATTGTTTTAACATGCTTAGAGTATCATCATGAACAACTTTGGTATTTAGTGCTAGGGCTAGTTTGGTCATTTAGCCATGGTTTGAATGTGTATCATGATTTCAAAGTGACATGTTTGACTAAAGTTGAACTAGGTGTTAGGGACCTTGCATGGAGGAGTTCACTAAAGCAAAGTTGTAGTGTTTGACATAAGGAACAACTTTGATTTTTGGGCCCTTGACTGATTCAGCTCCTAACATGTGTGAATTTGGGTTTCAAAAATCAGAGAAATCACAAATTCTACACTTAGCAAATTCTTGCTAAGTCGTGAAACCCTGACAGCCTGACAAGCTGACCTTCAGGGCATTATAACTCGAGTTCGGGTGAGAATTAGAACTCGATCATTGAACAACAATTGTAACTGGTACTTAGGTCTACAAAGTTGGTTTAGTAACCTAGCACTAATTCGTCACGTATTGGAAGTTAAGTCATCGCCAAAACCAGCTGTCAGGCGCCCCTTTCAGTTAACTGACGAAACTGAATCGCGAGCGTCAGTGGCCGACACCGGCAGAGTTCGCGCGCCGCGTGTCCCCGGCGACGGCCGCGCGTCGCCGTTGCCCTGACCGCGCAGGCCATGCCACGCCCGAGTGCACCTTCATCACGCCAGCGCTCGCCCGAGCCATCCCGCGCTCCCATTTCGCTCCCGGCGCCTTTTCTTCCTCGCAGCAGCAGCCGCCGAGCTCTCAGAGCCCCGCCGTCGCCATAGCCGCGCGCAGCCCGCGCCTAGCCACTCCAGCACCACCACCATAGCTCCTCCGCCTCCCCAGCGAACCACTGCTCCCTCCCGTGCTCGCTGACCAAGCTTGGTAAGCCATCGCCGCGCGTTTAAGCTCGCCAGAGCTCCGCCGCAAGCCCCGTCACCGTGGCCGGAGCGCCACAGTCCACCTATCCATGCGTTAGCTAGTGCGTCGAGTGCGTCTTAGGTAGCTGGTGCTCGTCCGAGCTTTAGGTCGAACCACCGTAGCCTCCACCGGCGTTTTGCCGTGGTCCAGCCCCGCCGCTCCGCCATTGCCGCCGCCGTCGTCGCGGGTGGCGACGATAGGGCCGGCCAAGTATACCAATCAACGCGCTAGGTCATGTAGGTCATACCGTGATGACCTCACCGCCGGCGAAGCTCGCCGTCGACGAGCCGCAGCCGCGCAGTGCCCAGCAGCGCCGCTGCTCTGCTCCGTGTCACTGACGCGTGGGGTCCCCTGACCAGCGGGTCCCACCTGTCAGCGACAGCAGTAGTGAAGGCTAACTCATTTTGAATCCAGTTTTTGAATTGTTTTGTGAAATTTGTATCTTTAGTTTGGTAGCTCCAAAAATTGTGAAATAAATTTGTAAGTGTTCCTTAGGAAGTGTAGTATTTAAGAAAAATATATTCTTGGCTTCAACAGTAGAAATTTCTGGAGATTTAAATAGGGATTTCAAATGTGCTTTTGAATGCATTCAAATTTGTTTATTTTATATCTAGAGTTCCTTTGCTCCAAAAATTATGAAATTTTTGTGGTAGGCTATTCTTGTCATACCTGAGCTTGGATAAAAATTTGAGGACCAGTGCATGTGTAGATCTATAGTTATAGATTTTTCTTTTATAAATAGTTAATCCTTGCATGAATTTTTATAAATTAATTATGAGTCCAAAATTCATGAAATTTGTTGGAGGTAATACTAGTACCATATGGATGTTAGGAAAAATAAGAAATCTGTTGCTTGACACTTTTCAATAGGATTTTCCATTTATGCTATTTCAAGCCTTGCTTCCTTATCATTTTTGCATAGGATGTTCTACTTAGTAAAATGACATGAAATTTTTATAGTAGTCCTTTGATAGCATTAGTAAGGCTCTGTAAATTTTTGAGAATTTATTAAGCACATCTGATATATATTTATTATTTAACCTAGATATCTAAATAAAATAATAAAGGCAATTTAATAAATAGTTTGGACTTTGCCATCATATTATCTTAACTATATTTGGTATGCTTAAACTGTTGGCAGGTTCTAGTTTGTCAAATTTTGAATGATTACATAAAGTAGAAGTAGTCTTACTTTATATTGCATGTTAAATCATTTCCGGACTGATTCTAGAGTGTGAGGAGTTACATGTTGAAACTGATGTAGACTGTAAAAATGGTTAATAACAAAGTCATAGAGAATTTGATAAGCTTTCCAGAAAGTCCAGGATCACTGCTTTTGGATTTATAGAACTCCAGTTATGAGTGAAACAAGTAGCTACTGTATGGCATAGTCGATGCATTGCAAAAGTAGTTAAGTAGTAATCAAGAAGAGATATGCACCTACTCAAACAACATGATGCACTTGTTAACATATATGCATTCATAATACTTATACCATACTCATGCATCTAGGATCGGAGGAAGAGATCACGTTGCTAGAATTCGAAGAAGCAGAGGAAGGGAACCCGCAGGAGGATCCGCAAGCCGCAGCTCCCGAAGGCGTGGAGCCAAACCCTGAAGAGCTTCCGGAGTGCCCTGACCATCGCCCTACTTCCTTTCTGCGAGGCAAGCCCCGGAGCATTATAAGTCTCCCAGTAATTTACAAATGGTTACTTACGTACTTATGATTGATGCATTAGGTTATAAGAGTTGAATGAAACCACTTGATGCATGTACAATCCTCGTCCAGATATTATCCCTTTAACCGGTATAGGTCCAGGATCGAATATATATGTTTAGCCATGCTTAGACCGGTAGAAGTCGGGTGATGTCCTGTCACCTGCGAGATATAGGTGGATACCGGAGCACGGTTGGCTATATCTGCTATCGTGGAACAGAACCATGAGGTAAAAGTAAATTGAGACCGGACGGGAGGTCGATAGAAAAGCAACAAGGCATGGAGGTCTTGGGTGTGGATCTATCCTCGTCTGTGTCGATCAAGGACCGTACCATTGTTGGAACTTCTGACAAGATTGAACGCATGCCTCTCACTTAGCTGGCCGGATAATTCGTTCCGACCGCGAAGCCGAGTAATTCAACTCAGGCCGGGAACCGTTCTATTGTGCGCTCCTTCCGGGGAAACGATCAGACTGAGCCTAAGGGCAGGCTTGGCCTGAGCATCCTGGCATCTGGTGTTCCAGATTGTGCGGCACGGTACGGACCCGCGAAATGTGTACCTGAGTTGTACCAAAGGTGACCTAAGACTATCGTGGCTGGTAGATCTGGGTTTGTGTTAGGAATAAATTCCCAGCTGGTAGAAATCGATTCGAATCGCCGTCTCTCCCGGATAGTGAGAAACTTGGCTAGCTCCAACATCATAGTAACTGTGTTATGAAACATGATGGTTCAGATGAATATGGAATTACAATACCTGCTATGGTTACTATTGGATGCTTCTAAATGATATACCACATGTTTGGCACAGGATAGTTGCTAATCTAGAAATGGTTAGTTATAATTAACTTGATAAAGGAATCATAATTGTACAACGGGTAATTGCCTTTTACGCAAAATGTTGTCAAGTTACGTCCACTTATACAGCCTTACATGATCCTTGGAGTCATTTTATTTCTGGTTCATGACGGGTAAGTCTAGCTAAGTACCTTCTCGTACTCAGGGTTTATTTTCCCATTGTTGCAGATGGCACTGTGTATCATGGTTATTGCAAGAGTTGCTTCTATCCCGCTATGGATGAGGAGTAAGCTTTGGGTAGGCTTCCTTAGTAATTCCTATCTTTGCTTTTGTGGATCGTGATCTGGCATGGCACTGTATCAAACTACGTTGGAAACTTATCTTCGAACTTATTTGCTTCCGCTTTAATTATCAAACTCGGTTTGTAATAACTTTCTATTCGTACTCTGATGATGAAAAGTATCTGTGAACTTTATGTAATATGTGGCATGTATGTTAAATCCTGTACGATCTTGGTTGTTGTAAATCGTTTATCGAGACCCGTCGTGGTACTCGACGGACTACCGGGTTTATATGGGTTCAAGTATGACAGTGCAACCGCTTGCGGATTGCCATTATACTTGTATTCTTATAAATTGGTTGGTTCTGCGACATCTGATGCCATCTACTCTAAGCGCCAGCACAAAGTGCGCTACTAAGAGGTGTGCGTCGTCGAAATGGCCGTCCCTCCTTCCTTTGTTGGTCAGAATCTCCGATCACCTTTGATTAGAGGGACCATCCATCCCACGTCGCCAAACCGGGATGCTACCCGTTCATCATCGACCCCATTGTCCACAAGAAGCACCTCACTAAGGTGCTGATGGATGAAGATAGTGGCCTCAACATCCTCTACGTCGACACCCTCGACGTCATGCACATCCCTCGGTCGAAGCTCTGCCCGGTGAGCTCTGCCTACCACAGCGTGATCCTGGGAGCATAGGCATACCCGCTCTGGTAGATCAACCTACCCATCACATTTGGCGACTGAGCCAACTTCTGCTCGGAGGTGCTCACCTTTGAGGTGGTGGACTTCCTAGGGTCTTACCACGCCATCTTGGGGTAGCCATCCTATGCCAAGTTCATGGCGATCCCCAACTACACCTACCTAAAGCTGAAGATGCTAGGACCAAACGACGTCATCACTGTGGGTAGCACCATCTCGCATGCCTTCATGTGTGACCACAAGCATTACGAGCTCACCACTACAATCATCAACTCTTCTGAGCTCCCGCGGCTCGGGGAGTTGTCGACCCCAGCAGTCCCGGACTGCAACAAGCCAACCTCTTCGACTACCTTCCACCCACTCGAGGAAACTAAGGCAGTGGAGATCGACCCTACATGATGACCGAAGTGATCTGACTGGGTGCCTACCGACTGAAGGACGACAACAGCGATGTTCTCACCGACACTTGGAACATCGAACAGTTACGTCATTTCTTCCCTAAAAAATTTGGCCTTACCGTTTTTTCATTCAATGTTCGCTCCTACAGAGCACCTCGACCCAAACACTTTTAGCCTAGGTCGCTTGGGGGCTCCATGGAGGTGCAGTACCACCTCTCTTTTTGTTTACTATCATATGGTAAATACCTTTCTACCCGAACGAAAGGGTAGTCCGTTCCTTTAATTACCATACGTAACTTTGCTTTAAATATTCCGACCGATCACACCCCGCCTCTACCTGTGATTATGAGCAGTTGAGCCTCATGGCCAATGCCAAGGATCTTAAGGTTGTAGCCTATAGGACGAATGGGTAGGTACGAAAAAGAAAGAATAAAAAACAAAATTATGCTAAGGTAAAAATAAGGAACGGATAGTACAAGCTTCCCTGAACAAAGTGATTCATCACAAAATGAAATGGATGTATTCATGAATACGAAATGTTCACATGGGGGCTCCCCCTTGAACTTAACTTTTATATCTGCTAAACTACTTTTACTATAATTCCTACTATGGCTGCTCGGTGGCATCGGCTGACGATGCAACCAGTGAGGGTAGGGGTTGCTCGCTCTCTGGCTAGACGACACTTGGCTCGGTTGGAGGCGGGGCGATGTTCACTTCCAACCTAGGCTCCACGCCATCCGTAGTCTGGGTGACGTCCTCCTGGTGTGCTCCTTCGGCCGTGTTCGCATGGCAGGCATCCATCACCCACTGCGTAGAGACTTGCGCATGGATGGCCTCCGAGCTCCAACAGTCGGCATACCCACTATAGATGGCGGTGAAGTCTAGCTCTGGGTGGTGCGTTGCCACTAATGTCAGCATGCTTGACATTCCATAGAACATCCCATTGGAGATAAGGGCCCGAACCTCATCCAGGACCTCCACTAGTCAGATGGCAAGCATGCTGGTACCTAGCGTCGACCCAAAGACCTCCGAGACGATGACCTGGGCGTTGTTGCGAAGCTGGTCAAGCTCCCCCTCGAGAGCACATTGCTCTTCAAGGGACTTGGCCAGTGCCTCCACATTCTGGCCAATCATCACCCTAGCCATCTTTAGGTCTTGCTCCAGCGACCCAACCTTTCCGCCCAGTTCTAGAAGAAGGATGACGAGCTCAGAAGCAAGTTAAAGGAAAAAAGACATCAACCAAAAGCTTAAAAGGTACATACAAAGGTGGGTGTTCTCGAGGATGGAGAGCCCTTCCTCCTGCTGAGTCACCTGCTCATGCAGCCGAGCATTTGCCTCCTACGTCCCAAGCACCCGGCCTCAAAGCACGAGCACTTCCTGGTCGACCTCCGACCGGGCCTTCCACTTTCACTCTAGGGCCAATAAGGAACCCTAGAATGCTGCCTTGGTATCCGCTAAGGACTTCTAGATAGTCATCTCCATCTCCACCTGGTGGACCTTTACCGCCTCAAGCCCTCACTCAGCAGCGATCGCCCGCTCCGCCACGAGCAGCTCTACTGCCCGCGCCTCCATCGCCTCCGCTGCTCGGTCTTGGGACTCGTGGCGGGCGAACTCTAGCTAGCGCTCGATCTTTGTGACCTACCATGATGCCACGGCTTCCCGCTCCATCCGAGCATGCTCCATCTGAAGGAAATGAGAGTTATAGCTCAACATCTCCTCTAGACCCTACAAAATAAGAAGCAAGCATGCTGAGGCAACCGATGAAAGACCAAGGAGTCAAGGACGAACACAGAAAACTCACCTCTACAACATAGGGTAGGTCGACTGTGACCACCTGCTGGATGGACTTGACCTGCTCTAGGGTCTCCTCCAGCTTCACCCTGGTTTGGGCGAGATCAGACTCCATCGCAAGTCCTCTCCCCCAAGCACGTCCTAGAGCTTAACCTCCTGCTCATCCCAAAGGATGAACTAAACCTTCCTTGGGTCCTTGGGGTAGGGCCACACCAGGTCAGTTGCCCCTAGCCCGCTAGAAGGCCCAGCCGATGATTGGACCACTATCAGCTCCTACGATGACGCCGATGGCTCCACCTCATCACCTGCTTTGCCATTGGAGGAGACCTCCACTACATCAATTTCGTGGCCTACTGGTGGATGTTCCGCCTTTGGCCTAGCCGCATCCCCCCCCAAAACCTCTGGCTCAGACCAAGAGGGTGAGCCATGTGGCCCTCCACCCAGTGAGGCAGGGAGCCCAGTCTCCCTCTCCTCTTCTACCACTGCCAGTGGGGGAGGGACCGCTAGGGTCACCTCCGACACAACCTCCATCATTGCCACTGGGATCGCCGTTGATACCATCGCTACCACTGCCACCGTACTCATGACCGACCCGGGGGGCGTTGCCCCTAGAAGGGAAGGTCGCACAGCCTCCACCCTGCTCTCCCCGCCGCTCATCGTGACGTGATGCAAGGTGGGCCTCCACACCTCCCGCATAGGAGGTAGGGCAATGCTCAACCCCGGCAGCATCTGGCCATTGTCGAAAAAGTACAAGTCAGTCGCACTCCAAAAAACTCAACTACAAGATTGAAAAGAAACAAAGAAAGCATACCGGGATGTAAGCGGTAGGGCTCTGAAGCCCCGACCCACCGACAACGGGCCCGCTGAACGAGGGCTACTCATAGGCCATGAGCCATGCCCCCAAACCTCAACCGAGGGGGAGACGACTCAATCAGCACCCGCTTGACTTGTGCATTGTCGTGACCACCGGCCCGAGGCACGTCGACTAGAGCAGTTGGCGGCGCATCCCCCCATTGTGGGTCGCACGTCGGCGCCAGCCCCAATGATGCGCGGGTGCGAGCCTGCTCCTCCGACTACCTGGCCTACCCTGCCATGCCCATAGCAGGTGGGGAGAAGGTCGATGATGCCTCCGGAGAGCATGGCGACCGCGTCCGCTTTGCCTCTCGCTCGCCGATAGCGTCTGAGCTAGCGACACGCTTCCTTAGTGTGGGAACATCGCTGCGCTTCTCCACATCCCACCCACCGCTGGCAGACATGGCCATAGGCTCGCGACGCTCCACCAAGATCACAACGACCTCCTAGCCCCTCTTGTCCTCGGAGGAGATCACGTCATCACCCATCTCCGTGGGATCCTCTGACTCGAGCTTCAACTCAATGTCACTCCTGTTTTCCCTAGCCCGCACATGCCGAGTGATCTCCATCTCCTTCCCATGCTTCCATCAAGCCTTCTCAGCTCTCTTCTTCTTCCTCTCAACCACCGCCTCCTTCATGGCAGCTTGCCGAGCCACGCCCTCTAGCCCCTTCGGAAGATGCGGCCGAGACTTGTATACTTCGAGTCTCTATGAAATGAATGACTCAAAGTCAAGATACAGGAGAGCAAAAGGGGAAACAAACACAGAGTAAGGAGAGGGGAGCATACTAGATTCGACTGCTTCGTGGTGTTGAAAGGTTTGGGCTTTCCATCAAGGGTCTCTTTAGCCCTCAGCTATAGCACCCGATCGAGATGACTCCAGAGCTTGTCATTCGCTAGCTCCTTTAGTGATGCTCCGTCGGGGTCTGTCGGGCCAGTGTACATCCACATCGGCCGCATCCTTTCCGCCAGTAGGGCGACCTGATGGTGGAAGAAGGTGTGGAACACCAGCACCTCATCGAGGCCATGTCACGTCAGCTTCTGAAGCTCCTCCCCGATTATCTCCAGCTTATTGTTCTACCGGCTGGTGGGGCCCCATGAGTAGCTCTCCTACCTCTCTAGCCTCCTACTAGTGAAAGGCAGGAATGGTGCCTCCGTCGGGTTCCTGATGTAGAACCATTCCCCATGCCACCCCCAATTGGAATCATAGGGGTGTACGTGGGGTATGAGCCTGTCACGCTTGGTTTCTTCTATAGTGTGAAGCCCCCCAACGGCGCAATCCTAAGTGGCTTCCCCTCCAATAAGGCTTGACCAGAGAACATCCACTGGAAGAAGTCCACGTGCGGCTCCATCCCAAGGAAGGTGTCGCACATGGTGACAAAGCCAGTGATATGCAGCACCCTAGTTGGATTGAGGTGCTATAGCTCCAGGCCCCACTCATTGAGGAGCTCGTGTAGGAACCAGTGCATAGGGTATCCTAACCCGCACTCATGGAAGGCAAGGAAGGAGACAACCTCACTGTCCCAAGGTTGCGGGAAATTGTCCCCCGTAGGAGCCCTCTAGTGCGCCACCTTCTTCGGTGGCAGCACCCCCTTCTCGATGAAGGCGGCCAGCACTGACTCACTCACAATGGATGACCTCTAGCTCAACATTGCGCTCCAGATTTGCGAATGGATCTATGAGTTTTCTCCTCTCCCTCGCTCTCCCCTTTTTTCTCCTAGGAACTACCGCGACACTCAAATGCTCTTAGCGAGAAGGAAGAAGGAGAAGAGGCGGCAGATGAGGAATAGGTGAAGGAACGGGACGAAAGCCCTCTCTCTTCCCCTATTTAAGGAGAAGGCACAGTAGTTGGGGAAAGGTGAGGGATTGGGCCGAAAAACCCTCTCCATTTCCCCATTCAATACGGATGGGATATGACGAGACGTGCCCTGACCGATGGGATGCACCCTGCCCGACGAGACGGCGCCTGGTCAGACGAGACATGGCCTAGGTATGGCCCACCACTACCGCACATTGGGCACGAGAAACAAGGTGCAACTGCGCGTAGGCGGCCCTCCACCTTCCCAGGTAAGACTTGGAAGGGCCCAAAGAAGGGATCTCCGCCTAGGAGAGACCAACGGGCTTCCTATGTCGATCGAATGGCTCAGGCGAACGCCAAGAGATAGGTAGGGAGTAGAGGGACGCCCCATGTGTGCCATGCCAACTTCATCATGAACGATGAGCGCATATTTCGGTCGGACATATCTGATAAAAGCTCCTCAAACCCCGTCACTCGAGTCATCAAGGTAACATTACCAACCCCCACTATTTCTTTAAATGATCATTCATTCATCTATTGTCATTCATACACTCATACACACATTCACACATTCATCCATGCGCGCATTGATTCATCCCATACATCCTAAGCATCGCATATGCAGTTAAATGCATCACAACGCTCTGTGTTGCGTCACGAAGCGACAATTGCCTCATTCAACATGAGCAACGACCGATCGGGGTTCGAAGGCTGGCCCATGAAGGGCTCTAGGCTACCTCACGTCAAACAGAGCTAGGGGAGAAAACATAGATGAGCCCCAGCGGCCCTCGCCTAGTCTGCTCCAAAGCAGATAGGGTCATCTCAACTTTCTCGTTCGATCCTAACCTCGAGCCATGCCCACAAAATCTCCATCGAGGGGAGGCTAGTGGACCATCCAGGTCAGTCTTTGGAATGACCCAGGCATCTACCAGGATGTGGGTTAAGGAGTAGTGGAATGCCACATGAGGGCTATGCTGACCCCGTCGTGAACGACAGACCCAGATTTCACTCGAATGTGCCCATTAGCGAGCTCACCGAGTGCATCACTCGAGCCATCGAGGCAAGCGACGTTAGCTCAGCCCCTCTAGTTGTGAAAACCATAGACGAGGTAATGCACGAAACTCAAAACTAATCCCTACCAAGCCTAGTGGGGCTCAGGGGCTCAGGACACCCAAACACCTCGGCACAGCCTCGGTTGTGCCTAGCGCCTAGATCCATGACTCTGACTCGCCTGATCCCTCGACACGTCCGACGCCTAGATCCATGACTCTGACTCACCTGATCCATCGTTGTGCCCGGCACCTGGATCCACGCCTCTAACTCGCCTGATCCCTCACTATGCCCAATGCCTAGGTCCATGACTCCGTCTCGCCTGACCCCTCGGCTATCCCTTGGCTACACCAAACGCCTAGGTCCGTGAGTCCATCTCACCCAATCCCTCGCTATGATCGGCGCCTAGATCCATGACTCTGACTCACCCAATCCCCTAGCACATCCGACGCCTGGATCCGTGACTCCGACTCACCCGATCCCTCGCTGCACCCGGCGCCTGGATCCATGACTCTAACTCACCCGATCCCTTACTGCGCCCGACGCCTGGGTCCATGACTCCATCTCACCCAATCCCTCAGCTGTGCTCGACGCCTGGGTCCACAAGTCTATCTTGTTCGATCACTCGGCTGTCCCTCGGCTGCGCTCGACTCCTGGATCCATGACTCTGACTCGCTCGATCCCTTGGCTGCGCCCGACGCCTGGTCCATGAGTCCATCTCGCCTGATCCCTTGGCTATCCCTTAGCTGCACCTGATGCCTAGATCTTTGAGTCTGTCTCGACCGATCCCTTAGCATGCCCGATGCCCTAGTTGATGACTCCGTACTACCTAGTCCCTCGGCCACAACGCCTGGGACCATGCTCCTAGAAATGATGGGTCAAAAACTAGAAGGAGGAGGCTACGCCCACCAAGGTACACACACACGCGCCCGCTGACAAAACCCCCTAGGTGATTCTACCCGAATCACCCAGGGGCTCGAGGGCTACACCCGCGGGTGCGCTCGCGCGCACCGACTATCGAAACAAAAAAAAATCCCCCACTAGCAACATGAAACACCCCCCAAACAATTCTACCCAAATCACCTAGGGGCTCGGGGGCTACACCCATGGGTGCGCTCGCGCGCACCCGCTGTCAAGACAAAAATCCCCTAGACGATTCTACCCGAATCACCCGGGGGCTCCTATCAGGTTCATAAACCTAGGGTCCCTCATGGACCTACTTCCTAGCAAAAGCTTGGCCCAGCAGATGATGTTGCGAATGATGCGCAACTCTCAGGTCAGCCCAAATACCTAACAACAGACTAGAAGGGCGATCCAATCTCCGACCGGAAGGCCTGGCTAAGAGGAATGGCATCCGCTTCCAACTCTAGCCTGCTCGGTGAGGACCCAAGAAATGGATGGAGCAAGTAAGGGAGGGCGCTCAAGTCAACCACAATACCAAGGATCATACTCTGTACACCTGTAGTACCAATAGGACAAGTCAAAAGGGTGCCCTGCAACCTTCCAGGCATGTCAGAACCTAAACCATGTTGTGGGCGCTGACATTTTGCCCAACAGTGTTATGGGCACCATCAATCCCCATACTAGGCAAACACGGTAAGACCCCCACATGCCTCTGGGCATCAACAGTGTTATGGGCACCGTCATTTGCCATACATGGTGAATGCGGTAAAAACCTCCCACATGCGTCTAACATAAACAGTATTGTGGGTGCCTACCATCTTCTCATACCCGACAGTGTGGGAAATAAGACTTAGTAGATGTACTCTCTCTCTTGCTTGTAAGGTTGTCCCCTTCATCTATAAAGGGGATGTGCTCTCTCTCAATATAAGATGATCAATCTCATAGATACACAGACGACAACTCCAACAAGAGCACACGCTCAAATACTTAGCGCATGTAGGAGCTCCCGTCTCTCTCGGCCCTTTGGCCTAGAGTCCGACCGGACCTATTGCAACCCCATCTTCCTCCCTCTCATTTGTAACCCCACAGCAAACTTCGAGCACCTAGGCTCAGGAATAAAGTCACCAACCGACTCAAACTAGACGTAGGGCACATTGCCTAAACCAGTATAAACCCTGTGTCATTGAGTGCTAGCCCACATCCAATCACAACGTACAGCAAAACTACAAATATTTATGTGTTGGTCACTTTCTGCACCGACACACCCACTAGTTGGCTCTACTGAAGGTGATAGGGTACTCCGACCAGTCTAGATATTTAGGATTGGCAACCGTGTTGTACTTGGTGATTGACAGGACCTACTGAGCGGTGAGTTTCTGCTGGCATTTGCTCTCAGAGTCGGTGTACCCTCTGAATATTGTGGCAACGGTCTTGTTGGCATCTTAGAAAGCGGGTCATGCGTCCTTAGGACGCTCCTCCCCCTTGCCATCATATGACTCATTGTCCTTGCACCACTACTGTTTCTATTCCTCATCGTAGAAAGCTTTGGCCATGCCATAGCATTGCCGCATGGTGTGCTTGCTATCCTTGTGAATTGGGCACGGACCGTCAAGGAGCTTTTTGTAGGAAGCATTGAAATTGCACTTAGTGCGTGGCTACTCTATGTTGTTGATGAAGTTTTCCGGTCGGCGGTGACATGGCTATGCAACCCTTGATCCCTTTGGGCGATCATTATGATGGCATTCGCGATTGTCATAGCACCTATCGCGATCTTCATAATGTTGTTCTTTGCGGCGATCATCATCATGACGTGGGTGGTGATCCAAATGGGAAGCATGAGCAACATCGTCCTTGAACTGCCGATCAGTTTCTTCAGAGTCTGCGTATGTGTTTGCAGCCTTGAGGAGTTTACTGATGGTCTGGGGCCTCTTGTGGTAAAGTTTAGAGCGCAGCTCCTAATGGTGATGGAGTCCTCTGGTGAAAGCAGAGATGGCCTCACTATCCCTGATGTTGGGGACGGTGTTCCTCATTTCCGAGAAACGCCTGATGTAGCTTTACAAAGGTTCCCCAGATGTCTGATGGAGTTTCTCCAAATCATACTTCATGCCAGGATGATGACACGTTGCCATGTAATTCTAGATAAAAACTCTCTTAAGATCATCCCAAGATTCGATGGAGTCCTCCCCCATGCCCATAAGACAATTACTAGCAGATTAGGAGAGCATAATAGGCAGATAGTTTGTCATTACATCGTTGTTTACCCCAACGGTGCATACGGTGATCTCATAGAGCTGCATCCACTGCTCGGGATTATCCTTGCCATCGTAGGGATTGACCCCAAAGACCTTGAAACCTATGGGCCATGGTACAGCTTTCATCCTTGCTATGAAGGGGCGAGGTCCCATTGGCTCAACAGCGGGGAGTGGTCGGAGGCCGATAGGGTTGCCGTGTTGGTCATCATACTCCTATCAGCATTGGAGTTCTACCCGATGCCACTGGGCATGACCATTCTTGATACGATGGCGGGCATCGAGATTGGCGTTGATACGGTTGCGGGCATCACCGCATATGGGTTGATTAACCTCCTAGTTGGCATCACAAGCTGGTCGGCCATGCTAATTTTGTGGTCCTTGTGATCTAGGGTTGATGGCAACATTGCCCCTGGACCCCCTTGGATGATCTGGCCGCTATGATAATAGCTTCCCCCTTATGGCGAGAGCCATGGGGGTCTCGACTGCGAGCCAATGCGGTTGAAAAAGATAGAACTAGGTTTTGGATGTCGTTGACCTGGACCTGAGCTGCTTTAAGCAGCGCTTGAATATTGAGTACCTCCGGTGTTGGTGGGAGTCTAGCCAGCTCATGGGTGGCCACAGCCAGATTGGCGCTCGGCATCTGCTCCACTTGCTGATTGTACACCATGAGGAACTCTTGTTGGAGATTACGAGCGAGAGGTGGCGAGTCACCTCTAGAAGCTTGGGTGACATTTTTTGCTTCTTCATTGCAACATCGTTGGCGATCAGCGTTCCTGGCTTTGCGCTCATGGCGCTGTGACCCGATCGATGGATGTGATCAGATCATCATTTCTGATGGATCTCCTAACCCAGCGGTGAGGTGCTGAGATCAAAGATGTTGTTGTAGATGTTGGCACGATCAGCGTAGGTGATTCTGCACCGCCTCCATGATTTCCTCGACGCCGTCGGCCCCAGTGACCCAGGTCATAGATCCGACCGTGAAGGTCTGACCTGGCTCAGGAATGATCATGGAGCTCGAGAAGCAGACCATCTGGCTCGCCATGGAATCAGCACGCACTGCCCCTACCTGGCACGCCACTGTCGATAAAATCTGGTTAGTAGTCTATCGAGGGGTATGCCTATGGTAGTAGATGAATCAGTGGAGGTGCATGTAATAGGAGCTAGATGGTGACACAAGCGCAGAGACAAGCGATTTAGATAGGTTCAGGCTGTCTGATCGATGTAATACCCTACGTCCTGTGTCTTCGGTGGATTGTATTGAATATGAGATGCATTCGAGGGGGTCCCAACCTGCCTTATATAGTCTAAAGGGTAGGGTTACGGGTCAGTTTAAGTCTAGATCTATTTGGCTATATGGTAAGTATTTACAAGGAGTACGATATCTATCATATCCGAATAGATCTTCCTTCATCACCAAGATGTCTTCTGATTGCCTTGCGGTGCACGCCGACCAGAGCCGAGCACCGTAGGCCTTGATCTTATGGGCTAGACCTCCCCTGGTGGTGCGGCCCATGTCCATTATCGTGGGTACCTAGGGTTATACCCCCCACAGTTTCCCTGTGGTAAAATATAAATAACGATACCTGGAATACTCCTGGTAAAATGCTACAATGGTATTCTATGCACTTATGGAATCCTTTATATTCTATTTGCGTTAATAAATACCAACAAGCATTTTTGGCACCGTTGTCGAGGAAACAATTGGCGTAAAGATTCAGATTAATAACATACCACTAGCTTTAGTAGGATTACCCTTGTTATGTTGAATTGTGGAATAAGACAGGACAGCAGACGCCGTTTCAACCTTCCAGCAAAAGCTTCAACAAGAAAAGAAGAAGACCCTAGGGTGCCTGAACATTCAAGATCCATCAATGTTGTAACCTTGCTATCTCACATGCTTGTATAAATATATATATTATTCTAACCAAGTGTAGATTAGAGAAAAAGGCTGACGTCACAAGAATTCAAATCACATCTCAAGTGACGAATACAGACACTGCACTACTCACAAATTCCATCTTGTGAGTCATGGTAAGTATGATCAAGAAAGGTAAGATAGTCATGCTCATGGACTATAAACTTGATGAGTAGTTATCTTTTAATTTTTGCATACCATTACTTGTTTACTTTAAATGATTCATGCATCCACTCCATTTAGTTTAAATTCTCTCATATCAAATCCACATCATATTTAGTTCCTTGCATACATTCATGCCACTTGCATCTTTTATTAAAAAATCTCTCACCATGATTGAAATGACCTGATTTCCGCAAAGGAAAATCCATAGAGTTGAAGTGTAATAAGACCGTTGTAGATCATATTACCCAAATTCTAGTCGAGTATCACATCCCTACAATGTAATATCAGAGTACAAATAGTGCAGAATTACATAAATTATTACATCGCCGCATTGGCGGAATCAAAAGTAGCATTCATTCAGAACAGCTTGAAGATAAGATTGCCAAACTCGAGCGTAGGAACGAACCCCTCAACCATCAAACTCCTTGGAGCTATACTCCTCAGCAGAACCTGTGTGCCAAAATTTATCAGTACGATTTGTACTGGCCACTCCCACCCTATGAGCATTGCTTTGTAGAAATTGGATGCAAGTTCGAAAAAAGGAACCTATAAGGCTGGGGTTTCCTATGTATTAGCATATCAAGTATATAAAAGTATAGTCAAGTATTAACACCCTTTCCACACACATTCCACCCCATTTCCGTCCATAGCCAAGTTTTGATCCAGGGATCGATATACCACCATCTCCATATCATCACCATACCACCACCATACCATCACTCAGACGATAGACCAACTCCCTCTCGGCACTGTCTCATGGCTCGCAGCCCCTGGCTATGTCCAACACTCTCTCACGGGGGAGGAAGAGAAGGACTCATCTCACTATCTAGTTTAAGCGAAACCCAAGAAAGGTCCATAGCCGACAAATTAGCACATGTATTGATCGATCAACCATACACTCTATAGAGGTTTTACATAACCACAAGATCTGCCTTCTTTGCTGACTGTCGTCAACTGGGCTAATTCCGGCCGCTTGCTAGCCTAGGATAATGCCACTCTACCATTCAGCCCTGGTACACCCCTAAGTCTAGTCTAGGGTGGCTAAAACTATGAGTCATGAGCCGAGTCCACAAGGTCTCCATGAAGCCTTGGAAGGGTGTGGGGGGAAATCCTCCACGCCTCGTACCTCCTTACACTGTCCGCTATCAACCTAGCAGTAGTGGCAAAATCCTACCAAGTAGTCTGCCATCCCGCACCATATAGGGCGAGTGGTACGTAAGGCTTCCCGGTGAATCTGAGTACTAGTAAGTCCTTAGGGATGACCAAGCCAGAATGTCTTCATCAGGGTTTCCATTTACCGTGCCACCATAGCACCTCCACCCCGGGCTCCTCCCATCACAGGTTCACACCTAGGACCACCTCATATCACCATTTTACCCACCATAGGTATCCATTCCAGGGGTGCCCACGTAGCATCTCACGGCAAGACTTGCCCCAGGCTTGTCGTATACTCCAACTTGGTCGACACAACCCTTACCCTCCACACACCCAAGTCACACACGCAGCACTCTCCCCAAAGTCCAGATATCTCTAGTTTCCACCACGCATCATTATAGTATATATAAGCGTAGTAGAAATAATAAGCAGTGAAATATAGCAGCGAGCGTGTGACTAGCCTAACAGCAGGGTGAGCAGGGGTAAGGTTGCATCAAGGTAAAGGCCTTAAGAAAACATACTACCATGCAAGTCTTATCATAGTTGATTATAACAATAAAGTAAAGCAATAGCAGTTCTATATTAGCCATGCGTAATAGGTGCTACGAGATTGGGTGGGATGTGGCGCCTTCAGTGAAGTCGTCTCCGTACTCCTCACGGTACTCTCGGTCCTCGTCTATCTGGTTCTCCTCCGAGTCTGCATACGATCGTATTATAGTCGCGTTAGCGACGCCTATAGAATAGCATAAAAATCAATGAAAATTCAAAAGAGCCAAATGCACTCAATCATGGGTTCATTGCGTAGAGCTCGATTTTAGAAGAATTTTGGTCTTGGTCTTGTATTTTTCTGAGTTCGTATGAATTAGTTATGAATTTCCAAAGTTTCAATTATTTTTGAACTTGGGAAAAAGGCTGAATTAATATCGTGCTAACACGTGTCACGCTGTGATTTGTCCACATGGCATGCTGACGCCAGCATGACATCAGCATGGCGTCATCATCTTGGTTCTGAGCTGACAGGTGGGGTCCCACTGATGTCAGCATGATGTCAGCATGACGTCATCAACGTCATCAGTTCCGACAGGTGGGATCGGGGCTCTTGGGTCACTGACATGTGGGTTTGGTCAAAGTCAATGTTGATCGGTCAACGGTCAATACAGGCCGGGCCTCGACAGGGCTGGTTGGGCCTAGATACGGGCTATGCTTTGGCCCGCCACATGGCACACGCTGGTGCGGCCACATCGTCTTACTGGGCCACTAATAGGTCATGATCCACTGGTGCAGGTGAGGCATGGTTCATGGTGAACCCGCCTGCATTGGTCCATAGACCGTAGAGCGGTCTATGAAGGACTTGGTCCACTTACTCCTTCCTAGGGTTTGGTTCACGTGCACGACGTGGTCGTGGTCGAAGCTCGGTGGAGCTGCTCGGGACGTGGTCGGCGAGGTCGTGGTCGGAGCTCGGCAGAGCTGCTCGAGACATGGTCAGCGAGGTTGTGATCAGAGCTCAGCAGAGCTGCTCGGGACGTGGTCGCTGAGGTCGTGGTCGGAGCTCGGCGGAGCTACTCGAGACATGGTCAATGAGGGGAAAATCCTCTACCTCTTCCCCGATGTGCTCCCGCCGGTGGTGAGCTCCCCAACGAGCCTCAACCGCGGCGCTGGTGTTCAATTAAAGTAGGCAAAAGCATCGCCAAGCCTCAACGAGTGCAGTGGTGGGGTTAAGGTGGCGGCTGGGACTTCCTAGGGTTCTGGCCACGGTGAACGGCGGCATGGGTTCGTCGGCATGCATGGATAGGGCTGCAGTGGTAGCGAGAGCCCAATTCGAGGAGCGTGTGAGCTCCACTGTGCTTCTACGGCCATGGTGGGCGTGGTGAAGGAGCTCCTGGTGCTCCTAGTGGCTCCGGCCATGGTGGTGGGGCAAAATAGAGGCGGTGGCGCTCCGACGAGGTGCGGTGCGGCATCGTAGGGCTCCGGTGGGATTCTTCCTCGGCTAAGGTGAGCGCGGTGTGTCTCTCGTCATGGCAAAGCCAGTTGGGGTGTCAACGTCGCCTTTACCGCGACGTAGGAGACACGTTGGTCTCGCCATGGTTGTGCTCTCGGCCATGGTGAGAGTGTCCGTGCACGTGTGCAACTACTCCGATGTACAACGTCATGGCTGGGGTCCTCCTTTTGGCTGATGGTAGCGCGCACAGCGTATCTAGGGTCTCGGCAAGCGTGGCCATGGCGGTCTCCCTTGCTAACCAGTTGGGCTAGGCCGGAGCTTGAAGCTTCAGCAAGGTTTTGATCGTGGAGGTGCATGTTCCATTTGGCTAAGGAGGTGGTCTCAGCAAGATGGCTCACCGCAGGGTTCATGGCGGTAGGATGGTGGTGCGGTGGCGAGGCGAGGCCGTGATGAGGCGATGCAGTGCCGTGCCGAGTAGCTACGTCACTGTAGCTGATCAGGGCGGCGCTCCTGGCTCCAGCGAGGTCCTCCCCGCAGCGGCTTCCTTCTCCTCCTTGCTTCTCCCACCTCCCTCTCTCTCGGCTTGATGCTGTGTGGTGCTGTGCCACCAGCGGCGGCAACGAACGGGCTGAGGGTTAGGGCTCACGGACGTTGGCTTTTATAGCCAAGCTCCAAGGGCTCCAATGGCGGACGGCGATTGGGTGGTGGTGATACGTGCGGCGCATCCAACGGCTCGTGTGCGGTAGTGTAAGCGCGGCGCAAGGGGGAACAAGGTCATGCGATTTGCGTGACCCTGGGCCCGCACCTGCTCCGTGGTCGGCTCCTGGTCGCACGGTGAAGGGAGCGTGGGGAAGACGATGGTGCTGTAGCTAGGTGACTGACAGAGGGGTCAGGTCGTCAAGCGCTTGGTGCGATGTGGCTACGTGCGGCGCGTGATAGCTGACGGGCGGGTCTGGCTCATCAGCGGCTTGTGTGTGGGTGGTAGGGTGATGCTAGGCCAGCTTTGTGGGCCACACATGAGTGGGAGGGCAGGCGGGCTAGTTCGCAAAGCCGAGCAGGCCTGGGCTGCTGCTGCTCCCCTCTTCTTTCCTATTTCCCTTTTCTTTTTCTATTTCTTTTTGTACTATGCTACACTTCTTTCATGTATATAAATCAAAGTGGCATATTTCTCCTTTGGTATAATGTCCCATGTTAGTACATTTATTTATAAACAAATATTTGTTAGCTTTTATTAATCAACACATAAACCCAAATAAAATCCAAATCACCATGTTGAACATAATGCAACTTGATGTATGCTAAGTGGTAAAATAAATTCAAGGTGATGTGGTGAGATACTTGTGCAAGTCATGTAGGTTTAGTTAGCTTATGACTAATGCAACACTTAGGGTTAGCTCCTACAAATGTCACTCATCATCACATGGGGTTTTGAAGAAAAATTTTGTAGTTGGGATTTTTGGTGTGTGGATTTTTGGGTTGTTACAGTCCTACCCCCTTAACAGAATCTTGTCCCCGAGATTAAAGTGTAACGTACTCTTCGAAGAGATAAGGATATCGTAGCCGGAGGTTAGACTCTTTCTCCCATGTTGCTTCCCTCTCAGTGTGATTGCTCCATTGGATCTTACACATAGGAATAGTTTTGCTTCTGGTCTCTTTGGTATCTCTACCCAGAATTCTGATAGGATGCTCTTTATACTCAATAGTATCTTGAATGTCATGTGTAACAGTCGGGATTACTTCATCGGGCACTCTCAAACACTTACGTAGCTGTGAGACATGGAATACGGGATGTACTCCTGCCAATTCCTCGGGTAGCTCAAGTTTGTCGGCGAGCTTTCCAATCCTCTTTCAAATCTTGTATGGGCCAACAAATCTTGGGGCAAGCTTTCCTTTCACATGGAATCTGACAGTTCCACATAGCGGGGATACCTTGAGATAGACGAAGTCTCCCACATTGAACTCAAGTTCTCTTCTTCTTTAGTCAGCATAGCTCTTGTATTGACTTTGGGCAATTCTCATATTCTCCTTTACTTGAGCAACTCCTTCTTCTGCATCTTGGATCTTAGCAGAATCAAAGAATGATCTTTCACCCGGTTGAGACCACATCAAAGGTGTCTTACAAGGTCTGCCATACAGCGCTTCAAACGGCGACATCTTGATGCTGGCTTGGTAGCTGTTGTTGTAAGAGAACTCTGCATAGGGTAGGCATTTCTCCCAATCTGAGCCATAATTCAGTACACTAGCACGAAGCATGTCTTCTAAGATCTGATTCACTCGTTCAGTCTATTCGTCTGTCTATGGGTGATAAGCGATACTAAAATCAAGTTTGGTTTCAATGGACTTGTGCAGGGCTTCCTAGAATTGGGACACAAACTGAGGACCATGATCAGATACAATACTAGAGGGAGCTCCATGCAGTCTGAGAATATGCTCAACATATAAATCTGCTAACTTTTTGGCATCAGTCTTGGTCTTAACTAGTACAAAGTGAGCAATCTTGGTCAAACGATCAACAATCACCTAGATGGAATCATTGCCTTTCTGTGAACGGGGCAATCCAACTATGAAATCCATGGATATGCTCTCCCATTTCCACTCAGGAACGTCAAGGGGCTTTAACAATCCTGTAGGCCTTTGATGTTCAGCCTTGACTCTATTATAGGTGTCACATCGTGCCACAAGTCCAGCAATGTCTATCTTCATGCCTTTCCACCAAAAGTGTTTCTTCAAGTCTTGATACATCTTTGAACCTCCAGGGTGAATACAATACTTAGAATCATGGGCTTCGGACAGAATTTCCTCTTGTAGTGCTGGATCGGAAGGGACATAGATTCTGTCCTTGAACTAGATGGTTCCTTGTTCATCTTCATGGTGGTTGGTCTTGTAGCCTAGTTTCATCAGACTACGGAGATATTCGATCTCTTCACAATTTTTCTAAGCTTGATGAATGCGATCTGTGAGATCATACTATATGCGGAGCTCATTCAGCAAGCCATGTGGTAGCATCTCAAGTTGGAAATTATCAATCTCTTCCTTGAGCTCAGGTGGTATGGATTCTGTGATCAGAGTGTGACAGTAACTCTTACGACTGAGTGCATCTATGACTACATTAGCTTTTCCCGGATGATAGTGAATTTCTAGGTCATAGTCCTTGATCATTTCTAGCCATCAGCGTTGCCTCATATTTAGATCTTCCTGAGTGAAAAAGTACTTCAAGCTCTTGTGATCGATGTAGATATCACACTTGTTGCCTATCAAGTAGTGCCTCCAGATCTTCAAAGCATACACAACTTCTGCTAACTCAAGATCATGAGTAGGGTAACAGTTCTCGTGTTCTTTCAACTATCGAGAAGCATAAGCTATCACTCTTCCACCTTGCATCAATACACAGCCAAGTCCTTAATGGGATGCATCACAATAGACCATGAAATCTTTGCTGATATCAGGCAATGCTAGCACAGGAGTTGTGGTAACTTCTGTTTCAATTCCTAGAAGCTTTGCTCGCACTCGGGCATCCATTCAAACTCCTTAGTCTTCTTCAGAAGGTTGGTCATTAGATGGGCTATCTTGGAAAAGTTCTCGATGAATCGGCGATAATATCTAGCCAATCCCAAGAAACTTCTGACTTCTGTCACATTACGGGGTTGATCCCATTCTTTCATAGCTTCAATCTTGGTTGGGTCAACTGCAACCCCTTCAGCTGATAGTACATGGCCTAGGAAGGCAATTTTCTGTAGCCAAAACTCGCATTTGCTGAACTTTGCATAGAGTTGATGTTGGGCTAATTTCTCAAGCATAGCTCTCAGATGATGTTCATGTTCTTCGGTGGTGGGTGAATAAACAAGGATGTCATCAATGAATACTACTACGAACTTATGCAGATCATCCATGAAAACCTTATTCATCATGTTCATGAAGTAGGCGGGAGCATTCGTGAGTCCAAAGGACACCATGGTGAACTCAAACTGCCCATACCTAGTCACAAAAGCTATCTTCGGGATGTCATTCTCTCAAATCTTCATCTGATGATAGCCAGATCTGAGATCAATCTTGGAGAAATACTTGGCACCTCGAAGTTGATCAAGCAAATCATCAATCCTTGGTAGGGGGGTACTTGTTCTTGATGGTGACGGCGTTCAAGTTTTGGTAATCAATGCACATTCTCATTGAGCCATCCTTCTTCATAACAAATAGAACAAGGGATCCCCAGGGTGAAGCACTGGGTCTGATATATCCCTTCGAGATGAGCTCATCAAGCTATTTCTTGAGCTCGGCTAGTTCATCAACTGACATGCGATAGGGCCTCTTGGCAATGGGTCCTGTTCCTGGCAAAAGATCAATGATGAACTCTACATCACGGTCTGGTGGCATACCCGGTAATTCTTCAGGGAATACATCGAGATAGTCTCTGACCACGGGCACATCATGAACTGTCTTCTCTTCTTTTTGTGATTCTGAACTGGCTTTAAGGGCACATAGGATAGAAGTGGACTTTCCGGACTGAGGTTCACACCTAATAACTTGGCCTGATGGGTGGGTCACTTGGATGTATCTAGGTGAACATGATATGATACCTCGGTGAATGGTTAGCCAATCCATACCTAAGATGACATCTAGGCTCGTGGAAGGTAGCAGGGTTAGGTCATCTTCAAAGATAAGACCCTCAATGGTAAGACTCACTCCCTTACAGATGTGGGTGCACTTTAGGTCTCTTAAAGGTGAGCTGGTGATGATAGGCTTTCCACGTGGGGTTACAGGAAGGTCATGCTCTTGTGCAAACTTGGATGATATGTAAGAACAAGTTGCTCTAGAGTCAAATAGAACTAATGCAGTATTGTCGTTAACTAAAAACATACCATACACAATGTCAGGGGCAGCCTATGCTTCCTCGGTGTCCAAATGGTTGAGACGTCCACGGGTAGAAGATCCCTTGAACTGAGACTTCTGGGTGGCTGAGTTCTGAGGGCACTCAGCGGCTTTGTGACCCGGTTGGCCACAAGCGAAGCAGGTGAAAGGCGCACCGCCTATAGGGGTTGGCGCGGGTGCCTTCTAGTTTCTAGTGCTTGGTGCAGAGCGGTTCTGTGCTGGGCGTTCATTCGCCGAGCGAGAATGGTTGAAATGGTCCTGAGTGTTGTGGTCCTGAGCATAATGGTCCTAGGTGTAACGATCCTAAGCAGGGCGAAAGTATTTGGTGGTGTAGCCTCCACCACCCCTACTCGATCCAGGGTTGTCATCCCTATTGTGGCGAGAGCGTTCCCTAGATGGTGCATCTCTGCGGAACCTCTTGCGATCACGGCCATGGAAGGACTCCTCAGGCTTACGTTCCTCTCCCTGTACTCCTCTCCAGCTTTAGCATGGTCCTTCTCAATCTGTATGCAGCGATCCACCAGAGCACGTAGTGTGCTACTCTCAATACCACCAAACTTCAGCTTGATGTGCGGGTTAAGTCCCTTGTGGTAATAGTACAGCTTCTCCTTCTCAGAGTTCACAACATAGGAAGGTGCATAGCGTAGAAGGTTGGTGAAACGAGTAGTGTACTCAGTCACCCTATCCTTTCCCATCTTGATGTTGCAGAACTCCTCGACTTTAGCCTCCATGATACCCTTGGGAATGTGATACTCAGTGAATGCTTTGGTGAACTCATCCCACGAGATGTTGGCAGGGTCCTCATGGAAATCACTAAAACTATCCCACTAGGCGTGTGCTGCACCTGTGAGCTAGTGTGTGGTAGCTCCAACACACTCATCCTTAGTGAAGGTGGTGAGGTCAAGCTTCTTTTCCACCTCCTTGAGCCAGTCATCGGCTACAAGCGGGTCAGGGTCGGTGCCATCATAGGTAGGTGGCCTCAGCTTCAGAAATCCCTCTAGCTTCCTTTGGAAGTCATTCAGCTGACCTCCCTGGCGACGGTTTGCTCCGTCTACAAGTGCTGCAAGAAGCTGGGTTTGTTGTGCCATCACTTCTGCCAGGTTCAGTGGTAGTGGTGGCGGAATGTTCTCCTCAGGCGGCGGGGTATTCTCTAGGTTGAAGGGTATCCCTCCATGTCCACGGCCACAGCCATGGCCATGGTTGTTGCCACCACGCCCCCCCCCCCGGTTGGTTCGACTGGTTCGGGGGTGGGCGCACGTCCATGGTTCATTAGGCGAGCAGATCGGTGGTTCGGCATCTGCAACACGGATCATAGGATTTTTAGTGTTTATGCCATAGGTGCTTATAATTCAGTATGATTACATGATTTTGACGTTTTAAAGAAAAACATTTATACTATCCAACACTCATTACAAAGAAGCAGTAAGATCCATAAGATGCAATAAGATCAAAAACATTCATTACATGGGTCTTATTACATAGCATCATCTCTAGTAGCTACACTTGAAGACTCGCGAGAATCGTACTATGCATAGTGTCTCATATTACATCTCATAAGGGGTACATCATGGGGTACAACTTATGGAAGCCACTGACATGACTCATGACCACGTCGGGTCATCTACTCTAACTCATACACCACAGCTGGGATACGACTGTTCTCGATCTTGATCTCCTCGTTAGACTTGTGAAGTCGGGACACATACTTCAAGGCCTCGGTGAGCTCCTCAGTAGGCTTGGCTCCAGGTAGGGTAGGGCAGGTGTCTAGGTTGAGGCAAGTCGGGGCTAACTCAAACTCCTCTATCCTAGGCTTCATCTTGCTATGAATCTCCTTGGGTAGCTGATCCCACATACCCTTTGTCTCCCTGAGGCGCTTCTTGTCAGACTTCTGCCAAGCCTGCCAAGTCCTCTCACACTTGTCCTGTAGGTACTCGTTCTGCCTGAGTGCCTCGATCAAGTGACCCTGGTTGTGAATGGCCTTCTTCCTAAACTCCTCTAGCTCCTAAGTCATGGTCTTGTTCTTAGATTGGATTTTTAGCATATCAATCCCCTTGGACCTCTCTCTGTCTCCTCTACGGTTGAACTCGGCCTTCTTGTCATCCAACTCTCTCTGCATCTCTAAGACCTTGCTGTCGAGGTAGCAGTTCCTGTTGCCTAGGTCAGCGGCTTTGTCCTGTAAGTCAGTGACCTTGGCTCTATGGACTTCTTCACGACGGTTGAGCTCATCATGTAGCTTGGCAACTGTCTCAAGCAGACTAGCTCACCCCTATGCTCCCTGTGAGTCTCGCTCCTGGTACTCCCACAGAAGGGCCTTGTCCTGACGTCTCCTCTGCTCAAGCTGGGTCATGTACCTATCCTACTCTAGTAGGTGGATAGCCGAGACGTGAAGGCATCTATCCACCTCGGCAAAAATAACTCTGTCGGCTACGAAACTCTGCTTACTAGGGGTAAGGTTGAGGTTGAGGGCCTAGGGAAGTAGACGGAACTCTGTCATCTTCAGGTGCTCATAGTGGTCCCTCATCACTCTACGAAGTGCCTTGTGTGAGACAGCTCATAGTCCCTCCTCGACTATGTCCTCTATAGTCAACTCGATGAAAGCTAGGACAGAAGGTAAGGTGGTGCTAGCTGGGAACTCGACTGAGGTGACAATCGGTCCTTTGATTCCTCCTTCCTAAGCTGACTTCCCGGTGCAGGTGACCTTGACAAGCTCGTTAGGGACTCCTAACGTGATGAGAACTCGGCAGAGGGTCTGTGCAAAACCCCCAAGCTCACGTAGGTCGAAGGTAAGCTTGGCGTGGTCCAAAGGTAGTGGTCCTATAGGCGGCCATTCGATGTTCATTGCCATCTGCACGTTTTAAGGAACAGGTGTTAGCAGGTCAACAAATAGATAAGCCTTACATAATAGTAAATGCAGGGTCGGTATATAACCGAGAGAAGGGCTGTTCATGTCCTATTCTATCATCCATTTCTAAGGGTTTCGTCCTAGGGTCAAGTATGGCTCGGATACCAACTGAAACGACCTGATTTCCGTGAAGGAAAATCCATAGAGTCGAAGTGTAATAAGACCATTGTAGATCATATTACCCAAATTCCAGTCGAGTATCACATCCCTACAACATAATATCAGAGTACAAATAGTACGGAATTACATAAATTATTACATCGCCGCATTGGTGGAATCAAAAGTAGCATTCATTCAGAACAGCTTGAAGATAAGATCGCCAAACTCGAGCGTAGGAACGAACCCCTGAACCGTCAAACTCCTTGGAGCTATACTCCTCAGCAGAACCTGTGTGCCAAAATTTATCAGTACGATTTGTACTGGCCACTCCCACCCTATGAGCATTGCTTTGTAGAAATTGGATGCAAGTTCGAAAAAAGGAACCTATAAGGCTGGGGTTTCCTATGTATTAGCATATCAAGTATATAAAAGTATAGTCAAGTCTTAACACCCTTTCCACACACATTCCACCCCATTTCCATCCAGAGCTAGGTTTTGATCTAGGGATCGATATACCACCATCTCCATATCATCACCATACCACCACCATACCATCGCTCAAACGATAGGCCAACTCCCTCTTGGTACTGTCTCATGGCCCGTAGCCCCTGGCTACGTCCGACACTCTCTCATGGG
This sequence comes from Miscanthus floridulus, assembly GCF_019320115.1. Taxonomy (NCBI): domain Eukaryota; kingdom Viridiplantae; phylum Streptophyta; class Magnoliopsida; order Poales; family Poaceae; genus Miscanthus; species Miscanthus floridulus. The sequence goes on along the minus strand of NC_089584.1, from coordinate 92,194,578 downwards.
GGAGGAAGAGAAGGACTCATCTCACTATCTAGTTTAAGCGAAACCCAGGAAAGGTCCATAGCCGACAAGTCAGCACATGTATCGATCGATCAACCATACACTCTGCAGAGGTTTTACATAACCACAAGATCTGCCTTCTTCGCTGACCGCCGTCAACTGGGCTAATTCCAGCCGCTTGCTAGCCTAGGATAATGCCACTCTACCATTTAGCCCTTGTACACCCCTAAGTCTAGTCTAGGGTGGCTAAAACTGTGAGTCATGAGCCAAGTCCACAAGGTCTCCATGAAGTCTTGGAAGGGTGTGGGGGAAATCCTCCACGCCCCATACCTCCTTACACTGTCCGCTATCAACCTAGCAGTAGTGGCAAAATCCTACCAAGTAGTCCGGCCATCCCTCACCATATAGGGCGAGTGGTATGTAAGGCTTCCCGGTGAATCTGAGTACTAGTAAGTCCTTAGGGATGACCAAGCCAGAATGTCTTCATCAGGGTTTCCATTTACCGTGCCACCATAGCACCTCCACCCCGGGCTCCTCCCATCACAGGTTCACACCCAGGACCACCTCATATCACCATTTTACCCACCACAGGTATCCATTCCAGGGGTGCCCACGTAGCACCTCACGGCAAAACTTGCCCCAGGCTTGTCGTATACTCCAACTTGGTCGACACAACCCTTACCCTCCACACACCCAAGTCACACACGCAGCACTCTCCCCAAAGTCCAGATATCTCTAGTTTCCACCACACATCATTATAGTATATATAAGCGTAGTAGAAATAATAAGCAGTGAAATATAGCAGCGAGCGTGTGACTAGCCTAACAGCAGGGTGAGCAGGGGTAAGGTTGCGTCAAGGTAAAGGCCTTAAGAAAACATACTACCATGCAAGTCTTATCATAGTTGATTATAACAATAAAGTAAAGCAATAGCAGTTCTATATTAGCCATGCGTAATAGGTGCTACGAGATTGGGTGGGATGTGGCGCCTTCAGTGAAGTCGTCTCCGTACTCCTCACGGTACTCTCGGTCCTCGTCTGTCTGGTTCTCCTCCGAGTCTACATACGATCGTATTATAGTCGCGTTAGCGACGCCTATAGAATAGCATAAAAATCAATGAAAATTCAAAAGAGCCAAATGCACTCAATCATGGGTTCATTGCGTAGAGCTCGATTTTAGATGAATTTTGGTCTTGGTCTTATATTTTTCTGAGTTCGTATGAATTAGTTATGAATTTTCGAAGTTTCAATTATTTCTAAAATTAGGAAAAGGCTGAATTAATATCGTGCTAACACGTGTCACGCTGTGATTGGTCCACGTGGCATGCTGACGCCAGCATGACATCAGCATGGCATCATCATCTTGGTTCTAAGCTGATAGGTGGGGTCCCGCTAACGTCGGCATGACGTCATCAACGTCATCAGTTCCGACAGGTGAGACCGGGTCTCTTGGGTCACTAACATGTGGGTTCGGTCAAAGTCAAAGTTGGCCTCGACTGGGCTAGTTGGGCCTAGATATGGGCTGTGCTTTGGCCCGCCATGTGGCGCACGCTGGTGCGGCCTCGTTGTCTTACTGGGCCACTAACGGGCCGTGATCCACTAGCGTAGGTGAGGCACGGTTCATGGTGAACCCACCTGCGTTGGTCCATAGACCGCAGAGCCGGTCTATGAAGGACTTGGTCCACTTACTCCTTCCCAGGGTTTGGTTCACGTGCACGACGTGGTCGTGGTCGGAGCTCGGTGGAGCTGCTTGGGACATGGTCGGTGAGGTCATGGTCGGAGCTCAGCGGAGCTGCTCGAGACGTGGTCGGCGAGGTCGTGGTCGGAGCTCGGCGGAGCTGCTCAGGATGTGGTCGATGAGGTCATGGTCGATGAGGTCGTGGTCGGAGCTCGGTGGAGCTGCTCGGGACATGGTCGACGAGGGGAAAATCCCCTGCCTCTTCCCTGACATGCTCCCGCCGATGGTGAGCTCCCCGGTGAGCCTCAACCGCGGCGTTGGTGTTCAATTAAGGTAGGCAAAAGCATCGCCAAGCCTCGCTGAGTGCGGTGGTGGGGTTAAGGTGGCGGCTGGGACTTCCTAGGGTTCCGGCCATGGTGAACGGCGGCATGGGTTCGTCTGCATGCATGGACAGGGCTGCAGTGGTAGCGAGAGCCCAGTTGGAGGACCATGTGAGCTCCACAGTGCTTCTACGGCCATGGTGGGCGTGTTGAAGGAGCTCCTGGTGCTCCCAGTGGCTCCGGCCATGGTGGTGGGGGCAAAACAGAGGCGGTGGCGCTCCGACGAGGTGTGGTGCGGCATCGTAGGGCTCCGGTGGGATTCTTCCTCGGCTAAGGTGAATGCGGTATGTCTCTCATCATGGCGAAGCCAGTCGGGGTGTCAACGTCACCTTTACCGCGATGTAGGAGATGCCGTGGTCTCGCCATGGTTGTGCTCTCGGCCATGGTGAGCGTGTCCGTGCATGTGTGCTCCTACTCCGATGTACAACGTCATGGCTGGGGTCCTCCTTTTGGCTGATGGCAGCGCACACGGCGCATCCTGGGTCTCAGCAAGCATGGCCATGGCAGTCTCCCTAGCTAACCAGTTGGGCTAGGCCAGAGCTCGAAGCTTCAGCAAGGTTTCGATCATGGCGGTGCACGTTCCATTTGGCTAAGGAGGTGGTCTCAGCAAGATGGCTCACCGCAGGGTTCGTGGCGGTAGGATGGCGGTGTAGTGGTGAGGTGAGGCCGTGATGAGGCAATGCAGTGTCGTGCTGAGCAGCTACGTTGTTGTAGCTGATCGGGGCAGCGCTCCTGGCTCCGATGAGGTCCTCCCCGCAGCGGCTTCCTTCTCCTCCTTTCTTCTCCCTCCTCCCTCTCTCTCGGCTTGATGCTATGTGGTGTTGTGCCACCAACGGCGGCAGCGAACGGGTTGAGGGTTAGGGCTCATAGGCGTTGGCTTTTATAGCCGAGCTTCAAGGGCTCCAATGGCGGACAGCAATCGGGCGGTGCTGATACGTGCGGCGCATCCGATGGCTCACGTGCGGTAGCGTAAGTGCGGCGCAATGGGGAACAAGGTCATGCGATTTGCGTGACCCTGGGCCCGCACCTGCTCCACGGTCGGCTCCTGGTTGCACGGTGAAGGGAGCATGGGGAAGACGATGGCGCTCTAGCTGGGCGGCTAACAGAGGGGTCGGGTCGTCAGGCGCTTGGCGCAATGTGGCTGTGTGCGGCGCGTGATAGCTGACGGGCGGGTCCGGCTCGTCAGCGGCTTGTGTGCGGGTGGTAGGGTGATGCTAGGCCAGCTTCGTGGGCCGCGCATGAGTGGGAGGGCAGGCGGGCTGGTTCGCAAGGCCGAGTAGGCCTAGGCTGCTGCTGCTCCCCTCTTCTTTCCTATTTCCCTTTTCTTTTTCTATTTCTTTTTGTACTATGCTACACTTCTTTCATGTATATAAATCAAAGTGGCATATTTCTCCTTTGGTATAATGTCCCATGTTAGTACATTTATTTATAAACAAATATTTGTTAGCTTTTATTAATCAACACATAAACCCAAATAAAATCCAAATCACCATGTTGAACATAATGCAACTTGATGTATGCTAAGTGGTAAAATAAATTCAAGGTGATGTGGTGAGATACTTGTGCAAGTCATGTAGGTTTAGTTAGCTTACGACTAATGCAACACTTAGGGTTAGCTCCTACAAATGTCACTCATCATCACATGGGGTTTTGAAGAAAAATTTTGTAGTTGGGATTTTTGGTGTGCGGATTTTTGGGTTGTTACAATGATCATGTTCTTTCATCTCTATTTGAATAAACCTCTATAATGCTTTCATGTTACTTTTTGTTTACTATAGTATGTTTAGGTTTGGAAGTATCTTTATACTTCTTTTAAAGTAAGCATGGTGCTTAGTTTAAATCAAGAGGTGTGTGACCTTATTTCTAAAGGCTTTTAAATTAAGCGTGGTGCTTAGGTTAAAATGCCTTCCTAAATCAAATTAGACATGGAGTTTAGTTTGGTTATTGAACTAAAACATGTTGTAGTATATACTAGTTATTTTGTTGGACTAACCCCTGCAGAAAACTCTCAAACTCAATTTGGGAAAGTCTAGAGATAAATTCATGTCAAAGATGAATCAAGGCATGTGATGAACTCCAATAACTCTACGCAAAGAAGACCTAGCTCATTCTTCATGGAAAGAAGAACTGTGAGTATCGAGGTTTATTCACTCATCCTTTGTTGCAAGTTATCTTAGCCTTGAACCATGCTAAAATGCAGCCAACACATGAAATTTGTTAATAAACAAAATCTATGTTAAAGCAATCCTAAAACCATCCTTTCATTAGCATAGAGGAAAACTATAAATGTTATGGACAACAACCCATAATACAAATTTGTTTTATTCCCTTGGGTATGTGTCCACTAACGTTTTACAGAAAAAATGAGTATAAGCTATGCCTGTTCATGGTATGAACCTGCAAATCTAGAAATCACCACTACAACTATAGAAGTGGATGAACAAATCGACAGGCTATGAGCAACATCAAAGACAACCTAGCATTGAGCCTTTCCAAGACTCAAGCTAGGATGCTGGTGAGAAGCAAGATGAAACCCACCTTTTATTAGCCAGAATATGTCTGCTTTTATCATCTTCGAAGGGACCATCTCACGTGTTGGCAACAAGGACCAAAACAATGAGATGCCACTACATCATGGCATGCATCATTGTGTCAACAAGCATCAGTAATCAATGAGGTCTATTGATGGTGTCTCATAAGACCACGAATGACCATGGCCGCAAGACGACATCCCTTAGTCATTGGAGATGAAGCTTTCATGCAAGTACCAATGAAGTTTCTTCTTTGACCATCAAGACAGCTAGCGTATCGGTGACAAACAAAGAAGAACAACTCTCTATCATGCCATTAGACAATCAAGGAGGAACTTGAGTTTGCATCTCCAATGAACCTCAACTCGTCAACCAAGAATGAACAGAAATCAAGAAAGGTTGATGGAAGAAGAGCATGCAATCTCGTATCCTCATCTCTAGGATCAGATGGTGCAAAGAAAAGCTAAATGCAAGAACAGGCCTTGCTTAATGGACTCAAAGCCATGAAGCCCTCACTGATAGGAATGAGAGAAGTAGAAGGTCCAAACAAAGTGTCAAAAGAAAGAACAAAAGAATGGCATGATAAAAGGATGAGAAAGGAGTGTGACATAGGAGACAAGATGCTCATGAACAGCTCAAGCAAGGAAAGCTTCAAGCAGGAAGAAAAGATCACCACACAAGTCATCTACCCTTCATTATAGGGCGTCACAACACTCCAATGAGGAAGGTAACATCTTAAGGTAAGTGGTCATTATTTAAAAAGCTTCCCTTAGATCTTGCTATTTACACAAATGAAGAAACAAACATGTTTGAGTTACAACTTTGCTTGATTCAACCTGATTAAATCAACATGTCTTGTTTCTTAAGCTTGTTCATAGCACCACTTTCTTGATCTCATAGTCTTAACCAAATGAGCTAAAATTTTGCATATCTTATCTTTGGAAAATGATAGTCATAATCATGTAAAGTTTAATACATTTTGTAAAGATGGACAATCCTTCCATAGGTTAAGTAACTCCACTCTTTTTGATAAATGTATTCAAATGTCACATTCATCCTCATTTTATCACCCATGTTGTAAGAATGAATGCACATAACATCAATCTTATCATAATTCAATGTGCTTAAGGCTAGGGAAGGATAAATAAAGTTTTGGTTCTGTTGGTGTGTTCCCACCAACAGAGCCTATGCACTTGATCTCTACCTTGTCTTGATGAGCAGAACACACTTCGAGCAAAGTGTGGGGGAGTCGATCCCCCAAATTCTACAAGTGAAAATTCTGAACCAGCAATTATGATGCACACAAGATGTCGCCAGATTCTACTACTAATGGTTGACTTCGAAACGCTGAACAAGGTGGAGGAACAAGTCAAGAAAGGATGAACCTGTTAAACCTAAATCAAACTCAAAACCAAGACGGGTTTGGCAAATTAAGGTGTCACCACCAATGAAAGCGCCACTACGAAGGCGCCACCTCAAGAATCCTAATCTTCAAGAGCGAACCGAGATACTCGATCAATGAACTTCCACAACTACCAAGGGCAAGATTATGAAGCAACTTCAAGTGGGCATCAGGGAGGATGCATATTTTTCTATGGCCGTGGGTATCATGACTCTTAGGAGGCCTACCACCACTTCAACAATAGCCTCACAACCATTAAAGAGACAAATGCTATCATACAAGGTACGTTATATAATCATACATAATGGCAAGTAAGCATGGGACACAAGATCGCCAGCTTCCAACAGCAACAACAAAAATCAAAATTGGGAGGCTCTGTTCCAGCACCTCCACATTTGGCCACCTCGTTGAGCAACCACAACAACAACCAGCTTGGGGGAGAAGGCATCCCCCGTGTATCTAGATAAGTATTTCTTTTCTTTTATTATTCTTAGTTTGCTTTATATATATATTAGAAAAAAGATGAATAACTAAAAAAATAAAAAAATATCTTTATAGAAATAAATATAGTTATAATGTGTGATCTAAAAAATAAAAACAAAATAAAGAGTGTGCCTAGTTTGCTTTAATTTGTTTTTAAGAGCTCAATAAAATAAAATAAAAGACTATGAAGATAATCTCTTAAAATAGAAATGATGAATAGTTGCTATATTGCAATTCCTTTCAAGTACCTAGTTTTCAGGCTTGAATTCTCCTGAGTTTTGGATAAGATTATTTTGATATAAGGATTTACTCTGAACCTGAAACCCATGGGTAGCATATGCTTGATCTAAGTTTAGGTAATTGACAGATATGATATGAGAAGGTTTGTGCTGTTGTTTATCTTGTTCTAAGTGATACTAAAGTTCTAGAGAATTATCTTTTGAAAAACATAAAAATGCTATATGATGAGTTCCTGTATGACAAGCTTGAATTCCTACCAAAGCCATACATGTTATATAGGCTAGGAAAACTTTCACTCATACATGCTGCTTGTTTTGCATTGAGTTTTGTCAAGCTTTGTTGACCCTTATGAGATATTTGTCTTGCTCTTAAAATCAAGATCACGTACACACCACCCACATATGCACTACTCCTACACCAGGGTAGGCGCAAAAACATACCTTCCATTTAGATCCACCCAAAAATGTTTTACTCCTACACTAGGAGTGAACACAAAAACATGCTTGATAGGTTTTTCATAGACCAAATAAATGCTCCAAAGTTCTTGTTGCTATCTCTCAAAAATTTTATTGCAGAAAAAAAGCATGGGCTATGCAAAAGTTATTCATAAAAAATGATAAAAAAGGAAAAAGAGAAAAAATGAACAAGTGTCAGAGATATCTAAAATAATGGGTACTCAGATGCTCACCTGAAAAGAAGAAGAAGAAAGATGAATAAAGATAGCCCCCGTTCTCTTGCAGAAAATATTTTCAAGTTTCAAAAGAGAGATAAGTTTTCAAGAAGCAAAGTAGAATTAGGATAGTCACCATATATATCCACCATATATCCACACACATGCATATATTGATTTGATTGTATGACTCATTTCTCTTTGGGTCCGTTGTTTGACTTTACAATACATGCATTGCAAGTATGCTCTAGCTTTCTTTCTACCTATGAACTCCACATAAGCCTTAGTGGTAGGAAGAGAAAAAGACATAGCATCTTTATTGCCTTGGTGAGGATCCACAAATATCACATATATCGAGAGACTTGAGAGTGTCATACAATGGAATCTCTGGGTATTATTTTGAAAACTTACAAAAACTTTGGAACAATGGTGGAACAAAGAACTTGAGACGTGGTGCTTGACTTGATCATTCTATCTTTCAATTACTCAAGACTCACGTGAAGGCTAAGAAGCCCCATGATTGAAGGTAATATGGGTAAGTTTGAAAGTCAGATCAGTTTATTCTAATCCGAAGGAGAATTTTTTATTGAACACCTATGTACTTTTGAGGAGTGAAAACATTGTAGCAACTCCTGATCCATTGTTCAAGTTTAACTTTGCTCAGGAACTAGCAAAGGTTAAATGTGGGGGAGCTTGTTGACGGTCATTAACATCAATTATAAACTATTAATATAACCAGCATATATACTTAATTCCATCACCGAACATAGGTCTAGGGGTTTAAACTAATAAATTCCATAAGTTTTGGTGAATCTGTGAATTCAGGAGGATTTATCCAGAAAATGAGCAAGTGGACCTAATCGTTAGATCAAATCACGTTTATCTACGAAGAAACCTACTTAGGAAGACTCTAGAAGCATCCAGAAGACAACTCACCAAAGAATGGGCTAATGGTGCCCTAGGCTGGCTAGCCTGTGGGTCCCGCCTACCAGCCTCTCCTTCGTGCGTCGGTCCTCCATCGCCTTAAAGATCAAATCTACGCTGTTGTTTCAAGTCGGTTTGATCTGAGGGCTCAGAATTGATGGTTCCCCTATATATAGCAGCCCCTACCCTCCTCCCTTAGGCCATCTTGGAAACCCTAATTCATGTCTCATTCAGATCAACACACACCAGGAGGAATAGGTCTAGAACTCTCCAATGTAGTAGATTAGTAGCTCGGGACTAAGGGTCGAGTTGGGCTCATGCTCAAGTTTCGGATCTAGTCTTGGAGGCTCAGTAAAGCCTTATATCTTCACTTCTACATCTTGTAAGACTTATAATCAATTTATCATATTCTTATCTATATGGCTATACTTACTTTGAATATATATCTCGCTTAGTTAAGATTATCATTACTTTTGTGTACGGGTTTATAGAGCGCTTAGCCTGCTAGTTTACCGGTTAGGCTAAGTAACCGAGCCTCGTGTAAGCATGGTGTTTATATGATGCTCTGTCTATGAGTGCACCCTGTTCCCTGGCCGTGTGGTAGCAGTGGGAGGTGATAGCTCCGTCTATGCTCTGTAGTCCATCCCATGTGAGCAGGTTCTTAAATTATAGGACCGTAGTTGTGTCAGTAGAGTTATCCTTTGTGGTGCTCTACCGTCTAGCAACATCCCAAAGTGCACAAGAGTAGAGTTAGTCTTAGCTATAGTCAGGTATATATATACTTTGATCCTATAATAAGAATATCATAGGAATCTACATCACCCGTTGTTCTCTTGAGTTAACTAGTTTACAGTATCTTAGTGATATATCCCCTGAGTGTCATTATGCTTAATTCCTATCATTACCCCTTGCTCTAGCTATGATGGTATGTTGATTGATAGATACTTCTTTGGTATTTAATAATCTTTACTTCATTGTTTCCCTGTGGTAAAATATAAATAACGATACCTAAAATACTCCTAGTAAAATGCTACAATGGTATTATGTGCGCTTTGCAGAATCCTTCGTATTCTATTTGCGTTAATAAATACCAACAGTTTGAACTAGAAAGTTTTACACCTCTTTGAGTACTACAACTTTAGTTTAGGTCATTTTTCCATTCTAGGTCATTTAAAAAATTAAAAAAAATTGAATTTCAAAATCGTTAATCTTAAAACATAATTTTGGGGACCAAAGTTATTTCAAATAAAAGGTAACCAACTACAATGTTGTAGATTTCCTTTAGGGCTGCAACTTTCATTTAGATCATTTCTCCGTCCGAGATCATTTTAAAAACTCAAAAAAAAGATTTCAATGTATTTGTACTGGCATCAGGTTAAGAAAACCACTAGTGCAAATACGTTTCTACTAGCAATAGGCTTAAGAGAATCGTCAGTAAAAATCATGTATTTACACTGGTGGTTCTGTTAGGATCACTAGCGGTAGGCTCAAGAAAACCGTAGTAGAAATCATATATATTTATAGTGACTTCTATTATAAAAGAGTCCATGCAACCAAGCCGTATATAATTATGAGATTAATTGTAAAGGAAAAGAACCTACATCGTAAAATAAAAAAGTTCATGCCTAATATAATTATGAGATTAATTAGAGAAATAAGGAACATACAATATTTTATCTTTTTATCTATCTAACGGTCCATGCTTTTTGATAATTGATATAATTAATAGACATTAAATCCAAAATAATAAATAAGCTAATAAAATAACAATTTGATTTTCATATGAATTGGAAAGAAAAATACATAAATATAGATTCCGTGGAAAACACAATTGCTTAGACAAAAAACTAATGAAAAATGATAATGACTAGGTAGCGTGCCCGTGCGTTGCTACGGGACATCTAAACTTTTGTACTAAAAACACGCGGATCGCGCGATAAGATAACAACACTGTGAAATTAAATACCGACGTTAAAGTGATATTTAATCTAAAAAGTAAAGTTTATGAAATTAACATAGTCACGGAGAGCGCGGCATCACAGGCTCACCAACTCTATTGTATAGACCTTTCCGTAATGCGGCTAAGATAATATTTTATATCGACAGGTTCCGTAATGCGGCTACAATAATATTTTATATCAGCAGGAAGAAATCTCCGATATCCAATTCTTTCATGCACCAATAAATTCACGAACAAGTGTTGTTAAGGTGAATTTGGTGAGCTTTAGGCTTACTGGTCCTTGATTGAGAATTGCATTTACTGAAATATATCCACTCTTTTCTTTATCAGCTTATCAGGACAATTTTCTTACTTTGAGTGTTATGCCGTTCATAAAACTAATAAATGGGTGGAGGGCAGTACGAAAAATTGAAATGTATCCTAAGTTAAAAGCATTTTAGAGCTGTATGAAAATATGAAAAATCTAAATGATTTTTTGTTTTGTTTTGGATACTAACCATGATAAAAATACAACTCCAAGTTTTGATGCAAAACTGAAACAATCAAGTTCATATTGTAAGAATCTATGTGAAACTGAAACAATCAAGTTCATATTCGCAACCATTGCTATATACCGCTTATCTCCAAACTTGAATAATGGCATCATTTCTCCATGCCCCTTGCTCATTTCTTCGGGTGCAAAAGCTTCCTCACTCCGTGGGTGTCTTGAATTGGTCCTGAAATGGTCTGGGTGCAATTTTGTTGACTCTAATGTCATCATATGTTCCCCATTCTAGAGCCAGCGATCTTGTGATGCTATCAAGCGCACAGCCTATACAAACAAATCCATCAGAAACAATCTGCTTATTCCAATTATTTTCTCTTATTAAGGAGCGGTTCTGAGAAGAACCAGGTACCTTAGTAGCGGACCAAGACACGGTGTTGCTTTTATGTTAATGATTAGGCCACAACTACTTTCACCGCTTTATTTTCCTTATCTTAATAATAAAGCCAAAAATGAGAAGCAAAGGATAGGTTAACTCTATTTTCTGAAACGTTAAAACCCAGAGTTTGGAATGTTAGTCTGTTAGTGTGTGCTCTACTACAAAACTGGAATAAAAATGTAATAAAAAAATAGAGGCTCAGTTGCATTCCATTAAGCTCACCAAAAAGAGCTTGTCACCACTAACCTCTATGGTGCTAAAGGTTTGTGCTACATCTTATTCAGACTCTACTCTTTCTGAAGTCACACCCTTCTAAAATGACATAACACATAAAAAAAAGTTCTGCTACTTGCAACAAGTGAACAGTAACCATTTCCTTAATATAGCCCTTGTTTCCAAAAGTAATATAAGGAAAAAGACTTAGAATGAAGAGAATGGAATAAAGCTAGAAAATAACTTAAACATATGCTACACAAAGTTTGGTACCAAGTATATACCAACTTTCCTAGCTTCCCTAGAGGTTGTATTAAAGCCAGCTTGCCTAACAGCCTGCTCTTCTTTCCCAGACGAGCGAGACGGATTGTGGATTGAGTTTGAGTTCTTTTGTCGCTTGCGATTGATTAAGTTACATTACCTGCTACACCGAGCATTGATTTGAACGAATTAATTACCAAACTTATTGGGGAGTGTGTACGACTTAGTGGAGTGTTTCCTTTTTAATAGAATGAGAGCAGAGGATTCAATCGCATGAATGGGTTGAACATTTTCATTTCCTAACCATACCATCAGCCGAACCAGAGCACAGATCGCCCTAAATGTGTGTCTGCACAGATCACCCTGAATGCACTATTTCTGATTTAGCACAGATCACCAAAATGTAGTGGTAAACCATTTCTCTGCGTGGTTTGTTTGAAATATAAATCATCAAAAAAATGTAAGCAGTTTAGGATGCATAACATAATCTGAGTCTTCCATTCAGTTAAAATGGGTGCCGAGTAGTTGGCAAGAAAAATGCACAATTGTCACATAAGCATAGCAGTCATCATCGTCTGGTCGCTAACAGGGGCAGCTAAAACATTGGGGCACTGTCATGAGAAAACCATTTACTACAATTTATTAGATGCCTTTGGAAAAATTATTTAGAAGATACTTGATCAATCAGCACTGTCGCAAAACATCATTGTTAAATAGGAGGCTTGTTAGATCTGATCGAACTGATCCATATGATGAATGGAAATTAAAAGGAATGCTATAATAATTTTTCAAATACTACAATACACAGATTTGATCGAATTCAGGTTGAAGCATAGTGATTAAGGTCCTGTTTGGTTCCCACCTCCTAAAATTTTTAGGAGCTAAAAGTTTTAGGAGCTTTTAGCAGCCATCTAAAACCTCCTAAAAATATGTTTGGTTCCACCTACTAAAAGTGACTAAAAGCAATAAGTACTGTTGAACAAAGATACTTTTGCCCTTCTTCCTCCTACCCCTGCTACCCCTGCACTCTTCCTCTCGCCTCCGTCGCGATGGCCCTCAGCGGCGCGGCGCCCGTCGCCTCCCGCTCCGGCGAGGCCGGCTCCACCGCAGGCGCGTGCCCCTCCGCCCGCCGCACCACCAGCCGCCTGGGCGAATCTCGGGCCAGAGGAGGAACAACCCCCTGGGCGAATCGGTGACTGGAGCTCCATCCTAGTCTCCGTCGACGACGAGCCCGACGCCGGCATCGCCTTCACCTCCACCAAGGTGCAGGACCTCGCGCAGCCGCTCATTATCGTGTAGATCCCCTTCAATATCTAGCCCGGCCGACGGCGTCCAGGGGGAGCAGCGGGCCGCTGGCGTCGGGGGAGCAGGAGGGCGGCCTAGGGCTGGGGGCGGTGGATCTGGCAGTGGGAGCCCCGGTGCTCCGGCAGGTCCAGCAGCTGGAGCCCCGGCGCCGTCGCTGCCTCCGCCGGGTTTGGGCACGAAGGGGCGGCGGATCCGGCGGGGGGAGGGTGCAGACCAGAGGCACGAGGGAGCGGGGGTGGCGCGAGGGGGAGTGGAGGAGGGAGGGAGCAGGGGCGGTGCGAGGGGCGGGCCCGTGCGGCGGCAGCGGGGGGAGGGAGGGTGGGAGAGAGAGAGAGGGGTAGTGGGGGTCTAGATGGACTTTAGGAGGTTTTAAGAGGGGGTGGAGCTCCTAAAGTTTTTGACCCCTTCTAAAGTTTTTAGGAGGTATTTGGTTCTTTAGGCAAATTCTATCCAGATTTTAGCTCCTAAAACTTTTAGGAGGGGTAACCAAATAGGGCATAAGACAGTCAGGTGGCATAGAGTTAATCAAACTTAATTGACGTACATTTTTTGTATGAAGCAGAACATAAACTTATCTGCTCCAGACAGAGAAATCTATCTGTACATGAAGGAAGATCAGCACCGGAAGGAAGTTGTGCAAGCAGAGCCAAGTTATGACGAAGCTTTGCATTGTTCCTGTGGTACTGTTTTGCTCCAGATCGTGGCCTATACGTCCTCGGATGCTAACTATGTAGAGTCCCCTTGAAAATAATACAAAATAATCCAATGAACTTTTTTTTGGAAATATGCACATCATGTATGGAGTTTGCTACAATAAAAAGGTCAAGATAATTTCTGGACCACAGATATATGTTACCATCTCAAAACTATTATCAAACAAACAATACAACAGTTGTAATAGGGGATTGTAACTAAGCAATTTTTGGGGGGATTGGAAATAATTTAGATTTTATAATTAGATAGATAAAGTATTAAACTGACTTTGAGCAAACTTTCATTAGCCAAGCTTGCAACCTTCAGCCTGTTCGCTTGTTCGTATACGATCGTGGATTATAAGCTAGAATAGTATTTTTCTCTCACACTAAACCAGCCAGCAGTAAATAATCCACGATCGTTTACGACGAAACAAACAGGCCGCTTGTCCTTGCATCTCTTGACAGATAGCTCAAAGCAGAGACTGTCTGATTCCCGGATGTATATGTCTGATTTCCATCCACAAGGACAACAATCAAACATTCCTAGTCACCTGCATCGTATAAATGTCAAATTGTTTTAACATTCTCGATTTCATCAAATTCACAGAAAAGGCAACTCCATCACATCATTACAACAGTACAAGATTAGTGAAAATGCACCAAGGAATCTTATTATACACATATCATAGTTTTGTTTTAACCTTAGGATTCCCGTCTAGGACACCAGCATCCAAGAACAAACTTCATTGGTGTGCAAGTTAGCAGAAGTGGGCTTCCGGTGTGCTATATGTGAAGTATGATGAAGAAACGTTTAGATTTTTTGTAAATCAAATATCTCGTTTTTGTTGTATTACAACCTTCACATCTCCACGACCTAGAAAGCATGCTACAACAACAATTCTAGCTACACTATATGACTGTTGTCGGCCTGAATCCACAAAGATTGTCACACACAGGAATGTGCATCCTTCAAATTTAGTTGTACCTATACCTATCAGGTTTACAGACAAAGGAAAAACAATGCTAACTGGTCGAAGCTACAAGACACATCTCTAGAACCCACAGAAAAGATATCCACTACGCTAACAGTGCCCCAATCGCAATAAATTGCATAGCATAGCCTAGTGGAGGTAGAACAGAAAGGGTGGCTGAACTGAACATAGACCAACAAAGGCGACATGTACTCAGTCAGGCAAGTAAAGCAATCTCACCACCTGATGTTCCGTGTAGATTTCCCAAGAGGAGACAGCTCACTGCTCCCACAACATCAACGGGCACCTTGTCCTTGTTGGTGGTGGTGGCTCCTCTTCGCTTTGTAAACCGTGGAGATGGTCAACGATTTGACGATGCTCCCTTCCTTGAGAACTGCAAACCAAGAATAGGATTAGAAATCCCAGACCAATGAGTGAATTTCCTGCTTCTGAAGATCTGAAATTAATGAGTTATTTTCTTGCTTTTGAAGATCCAAAATTTATGATTGATATGGCATACACCAAACCTGTATTCATGGCATACACATGGAGACCAAAAGACGCGCTGTTTACCTCATGGGCATTCCATCAAACACCTCCTGTGTGCTATCGATGTCAACATCGAGTCCGATGTTGGAGGTGGTGGTGGTGGGTGTTGCCGAGGCTGAATACTAGTGTAGATGGATGGGATGCCATGCCCGCTGCCCCCTTCGGCTTCGGGGAGCAATGACGGCGCTCGCATCCTCTGGTATGCCATCTAGCGAGGGCCTGTAGTCTCTGCGTCGTGCAACGGCAACGCCCACGCCCGCCTCCGGCTCTGAGCGGCCGCACCTATGTCGGACGTGGATCAAGGCGGAGCGAGGACAACGGCGCGGGCGCGAATGGCGAGGTCAACGGCGCGGGTCCATTCCTCCTTGACTAGCATGAACAACGCCATGACTCCTCGATGGCCAGCAGCTAGCATTCCTTGGGGCTGGCACGAACACCATGACTCCTTCCCGACCAGCCAGCAGCTAGCGTTAGGGAGAAGTGGAGACATGCGACCTTGCGTGGAGGAGATAGGGTTAGGCCAGCCCAATTTCCCACGGTGAGGACGATGACTGGCGAGGGCGGTGTGAGGGCGAGGATGGTGCTGGCGGCGTCGTGGAGCTCGACATCAGGTGCAAGGGATCTGCGACAGCGGTGCGAGGATGAGGGCTGGTGGCGGTGGCAGTGGCGCGGCCTGACAGCACTGGTCGACGCGGTTGCTGCTGTGCAGGGACATCGTGTATGATGGCGAGACACTGATCGACGCGGTTACGACGGCGTAGGGACGTTGCGTACGGTGGCGTTGAAGACGTGCGGCGGCGCAAGGACGGCGCGTGGTTTTTCGTGAGGCTGAGGGATCGCACGATCGTACCGCGCATGCAAGGGAAGGAAGGAGCGCGCGCATGATTGACAGCGCGTTTTTCTTTCCTACCGGGGAATGGAGCCTCGGAGCATGCAGCGAATTTCTTTTTCGCGTGGGCGGCAGGCCAAGGAGGCGAAATGTTTGTCACACGCAAGCCGGAGCGACGACCCCAGCGATTATCATAGTTGTCAAAGTTTTGTTCTTTTTTAGCTTTAGTTGTAGGAGATATGGCACGGACGTCTATCCCATGACCCGTATCCGGATGTGGCCCACACCTACGCAGGACTAGGTCCTATCTCCTAAAAACAAAAAAAAAATCCCCACTCCTCATCCTCTCATCCAAAACGACCAGTCGACCCCAAGCCCCTGAGGCCGCGAGGCAAGATTCCGCCTTCGACTTTGAGCGTGAGCACTGTCACCCCGAGCATCGAGGCCGAGCCGGCCGCTACCCCCCCCCCCCCCCCCCCCCCCCCCCCCCCCCCCCCCCCGCCTAGGCCTAGAGCTAGTCACCGAGCTAGGCTGCGCGTGTGGCCAAGCCACGGCGTGGCCGCTCATCCGCTCGCCCCTTCCCCCATCGCGCGCATCGTGCCCTTCGCCCCATCGTGTCGTACCCCATCGCCGCCCGCGCCATGCCCCCATCACCCACGATCGAACGGTGTTGGACAACTATGGCTGAGCGAGCAGTGTGCGAGAGAATCACAAGAGGAGCGACGTCCCCTCGACCCAAGGTTGCTGGCTATCGTAGTTTCCCACGAGGTAGGCTATGGGTGCTGGCGACGTCGCGTTTCAAATGTTTCAGGCGTTTCAGACTTATGTTTCAAGGGTTGCATCTAGATGTTGCAAAAGTATATCTGAGATGTTGCATATGTTGCAATGACAATATACTCATGTTGCAAGTCTATGTTTCAAGTGTTTCATCTGGATGTTGATGTTGCGTATGTTCTATGGCTATACGCACATGTTTCAAGTGAATGTTTTTGAGTGTTTTAGATGTTTCAGACTTATGTTGCAAGTGTTTCATCAGAATATTCCAAAATTAGATCTCGATGTTGCATATGTTGCAAGGCTATACATGCATGTTTCAAGCGCATGTTTCAAGTGTTTCATTTGTTTCAGACATATGTTGCAAGCGTTTTTATCTGGATGTTTCAAAAGTAGATCTTGGGAGGAGCACATGTTGCAATTGTGTGGTGCTGTTGCTGCTGTGTGTGGGTCACCGTGGGTCAACGTATGTTTCAAAAGTATACTGCTGCTGCGTGGGTCACCGCGTCGTCTGGTGCTGCGTGCGCATGCATGACCACGCCGCCTGCTAGTGCCATGCGGGCATGGGTCACTGTATGTTTCAAAAGTACGTTGCTATTGCTGTTGTATGGGTCACCATGCCACATGTTGGTGCTGCGTGAATGCCGCCTACTGGTGCTGATGCTGTTGTGTGTGCATGCGGGTGCGTGAAAGCAAAGCAGGCTCGGGTGGTCCTGCCGGCATGGGCGAGTAGGTCATTTTTCCCATAGGTGCGTGATAGTGGAGGCTCAGGAGCTGCTTCGGACGCGTCGTCTCGTTCAGACGTCCAGGCGCTGGCCCTTCCATAATAAAAACTATGAGACGTTAAAAGTTTGGTCTCCAAACGAATGTAAAGAAAAAGAAAGCCTAAATAAATAGTCTATTTGAATTATAATTTGTAGATACCTAAATTGAAGCTAAAATTTATAAAAATGGTAATGAATTATCAATGTTGAAAAAGGTACTTAAATAAAAAAAATAAATGTTTACCATGTAAAGTTATAAGAAATAATCTCATTCAGTCTCAGGCTATCCGCACCGTACGCCTGCAAGCGGACCGGCAGCACGCACGCGCGCCTGGATAGCCCGCACCGCGCGCCTGTAAACGCACCTGCAGCGTACCGGCCGCACAGCGCATCGCTACCTGCAGCGTTCCGGTCGATCTGCGCTAAACATTGTAGCGAAAGAGAGAGAGAGAGAGTTGGTGAGAGAGAGAAAGAGAGAGGGAGAGAAATAAAATATGGAATAGTAGGTATAGAGTATGGGATAGAGATAACACGGGTGCGGGAAAAATAGGTATAGAGTAGAGAATCTCGATGACTAGGATAGAATATTCCTTTTTAGAGATGAAAATAGAGGTGGACGAGTGCGGATAGCCTCATGGGCTAAAACTACCGCGTTGATCACAATGGTCTAAATTTACCAAACAATATAGAAAATAAATAAAGAATCCAATATACATGAATAGGTATATAAACATTTATGTCTCAAACTAAGTTTACTATGAAAAAATTATCAAAAAAAAGTTTACTATGAAAATATTTTGCAATTAATTAAATTGTACTTATTTTGTATCATAACTTTGCCAAACTTTAATCATTCGACTCCACCAAGAGTGAGAATTGTATTTCTTTACAACCAAGGGAGTAGCTTCTAAATAAGAGTAAATTATATTTTTCAACCTCTAAATTAAGCGTCAGTCCGATCTTCAACCATTGATTGTGAAATTAGGTAACGAACATACTAACCTAATAAATTTGATACATTGGCTAGTTTCATAGGTGGTTTTCTATGTTTAAAAATAATAAAATTCATAATTACTATGCATGTTGACCATATTTCTCAGAGCTCAGGTTATCATATTTCGTGATTCATAGGAAGACTAAGCAACGAAAGCTACAATAACAATAAACAGAGGCAAACAACTGGTTAGGTTTCTTGTCATATAACCTGCGCACTCATATTTACGTTCTTTGCATTTTTCTTGAATTTATTTAAGGATTTAACATTGTTGTAGGCTATCGATGCCTGTGGTGACTCTCTCTATCTTTCGGACATGCTCGTAGGAGTAGGGTGTAAGTGTTAATTGTCTGTGTCTCTAATGTAATTAAAAAAATCTTGCCGAGAGGAGAGAAAAGAAACCAATCTCTAATGTAATTAAAAAATCTTGCCATAGACGAGAGAAAAGAAACGAGTGGAATAGAGGACGTGTGGTGTGCATTTGTCGCAGGCAATCCGGAAGTCAACGACCACAAGTTGAGACCCTTTTTTATTTGAATCTTGTTTAAACAATCGCCTTGATTTTGGCATCTTTTAGGCATTGAGCTAGGATTTGATGTTATTCTAGCCCATCGATAAAAGATTGGGTATAAGTAGTTTCTCCATTCTTGTATATGTCTTTCTCTTTGTTGGTAATTTGTTGATAGTTGCAGTATTATGTAGTATCATCACATGACATGAGTAAGCAGGAACATATAGGGGAAGCCCTCTCCCCCGCTGGTTTAGTTAAGGGACTGCTCCGTTCTACGTTTTTCATGTTTGTGAGAGCACATAAATGTGGAGTTATGAGAGCATGTAAAGGGATGCTCCATAAACTCCAGGTTTTTGTGAAGCTATTTCACAGTAGAGTTTGTAGAGCATAGTTCGTGGAGCAATGCCAAACATGCGCTTAGTTAATGTGTGATCGCCGATTCAGGGTGGCCTATGTGAGCTCTTGATCTCCCACGATTAGATCTGTGAGAGGATCGATCATAATCGTGAATAGAAATTGCTCCGCACGATTGAGCACAAAATAAAGGAGTTGCCAAGGAAAGACAGGCACAGCAAGAAGACTCTGAAATACTAGAAAGCTGTTTACTTCCTGATAATGCAGAAGTTCAGCTAAGCATCACGTTAATCGGAAGAATCAATGGTTACATTTACAATAAATGGAAATGAAGTAGATAACATCTCTGGCTCTCCGCTGTACCAGCCAAGATTGTCAAAGATTTGGTATCCACTCCTTTTAGTCAGCCATTTTGAAGTCATTGGGAGGTACCAAGAGTTTCGGGACTCCCCAAGTATAATTCTGTGGTTCCTCTTGGTACCTTATGGACGGTAAAAGCACCCCCTTTTAATACCTAATTCTAGCACTATACAAAAGGGAGGATGCTCAGAAGTTAGAAACTACACCTGCATATACAACTAAAGGAATAATAAAGCATTGAAACTACAGAGAAACAGTAAACAATGACGAGTAAAACCTGTAACTGAAAAAGAGAAGGTAAAACAAAACCCAACCAATCACGTGGGCCACAGCCGAGAAGTGCAGTACAGTACCGCAGCTCTGTAATCAGGCAAAATTGTCTAAATCATTACATCTTTAACCATGCTGTACGCATCCAAAAAATAGATTAAATATCTAACCACATGTATTTATATAAATATAACACTAACAACTAAATGTAGCTACAAAACTATAAATCGTAGAGGACCTTGTATTCAACAGAAGAGCCGAGCTCAGTGAGCTGTGGACAGGAACTGGTGGTGGAAGCAATAGATGGTTGTGTGTATGTCCCTCGCAAAAGGCCCATTGCAATGGCTTTGTATGCAGCTTCCGATGGATGGAAACCATCCCACGAGCCATACTTGTCTGGATTATCACACACCTTGTAATCTCCATATCCACAGGCTGTAGAAAGGGACACACCATAGGGTCCTTCTCCACCGCAGCAAGCCACCAAAGGTTCCTCGATACCTAAACCACAGTGATGGCAATGTATGCTATGTATATTAGGAACACAATTTAAGTTATGTTATGTTTATTCGTACAATCGTACTGCACATAATGTATTTGCACCATGATGGCAATGATAGCAATGCAGATATCAAAGAAAAGTAGAAGAGGATGCTAAAGCAAAATGATGTTATCTTGTATCACCTTGTGTCCTTGTGTTACCTACCGAATTCAAGCTGTTATTAAATAATGGTAATTCTGAAAGCTTATGAAATCTAATTCGATAACACTTTCGAGCTGTTTGGTTGTATCTGTGGTAACGCAAACGTAAATGAAACAAAGCTACAGATGTTACTGGTGGGAGATAGATTTGAACTAATTCCATTTATATTTGCGTTACTGTGGAATGAACCAAACAGCTTGTTAGTACAGGTATTATACAAGCTTCTACTTGGCAGTCAAATTTCATTTCCCCCATGGCTAGATTTTGTATTTCTGTTTAATATGGAGATATTCACATCCAGCTCCACTTTGGATTCTACTATGAAAAGCAGAAGCAAAAACTGACAAATAGCCTACCATCAACTTCCACAGAGTTCCAAAAGGATGGTTTTATTTTTTCCTAAACATGGAAAATGAGTTAGTTGCTTAAGACGCATCAGGGACATGCGCGCGAGGGCGTGTGTGTGTGGGGTGGCGGGGGGGGGGGGGTGGGCTTCGCATCCCATTCTGGCCTGTATACAAAGCAAAGCTGTACTGCATATTTAATACCTGTAACAAGTAAAGGCAAATATCTTAACTCACCAAATCGTTCAGGGGAATGGAAATTTTCCATTGCAGCTCCATAATAGTCAGCATAGATAGTAGTCACACCAGGATTAAGCTTGCGCAGTTTCTCCAGCTCCTCCAAGAGAAGCTTGTTGTGGTACTCTGAAAATTCGTTCATCCACCTGAGGCAGCCTGTCTCTGGCTCATAATCTTCTTTGTCATCACTCTTGAATATCAACAGATATTTTGGGACACACCCAATTGGGAGGTTCCCAGGAACTACCAGAGTCTTGGCTCCTAGCCCAATCAATTCCTGCAAACTCCAATCAGTTACATTACTATTTATATACTACTTACTACGTCAGCACTCAGCAGCAGCAACAGGTAAAATGACACAGATGCTCACGGTGATTGTTGAAGAAATTTTGGCAACGACACTTGGTGTGAATGAGCGGATCTTTTCAATCGGCACTCTGGAGAGAAGAGGTAAGTTGTAGTCATTACCCCCAATTTCTCCAACGATGAAGAGGGATTGGCTCATCATGTCTGAGCAACCTGTGCAATAAACAGAGTTCTGAATTAGCATGTAAAATCACAATATAAAAAAGTTTAAAAGTGACAGAATTACAACATTTCTTGTAGTTAAGCATTGATAGTCCCAGCAAATTACTGTTATATTGATTTCTTACCGCGTTACAACTTACAAGTCAGATTTATCATAGTAATAGGCTAATAGCTTCCTTAGCAAAGCAGTGGACTGCTTGTGCACAGCAAGCTATATCGAGTGAAAGTAGACGCATTTGGTTGAATGGCATTCCTCTATTTGTCAGTGATTTTGTAATTGATGGTTGACTGTAACAATTAAATAAGCAGCAGTTCTTTCTGGTTGTGTTGCAGCACAATGCCTCCAGAGACTAAATAGTTTATTTCACAAAATGTCCCATTTCTAATCATAAGTTGTCACCTCCGGGAACAGTGTTGGTGATTTGAGGCGCCAAAAAGAAGAAAAAAACTGAAGCAGAGCAGAACTGCAGAAGAATGTTGGGTCACGTCTTCTGATGATATGGACTGAAGTTTCAGTTCAGGTTTTGGACAATGACTGATATGGACTGTCCGGTTAGCATTGGACTGAAACCATCCATAATCTGCAATTTATTGCTGCTACCATCAATGATGAATTGTTTTATCACCATTCACCCGTCTATTTCTTCTTTTTAGATTTGGAAGGATAACTTTCGACAATTCAAACATTCCCTATCAACACCTTTGCATCGCAATCGCACCTTTCTCGTTCCATCGCCAAACACCTGTACACCACATCTTATATATCGAACTTTTTTTTTTGTTCATTGCTATATGCTACTTTCCCCACTACCACTAGAATTTCTTCTCTCCCCAATAGCAGTAGAATTGCAAAGGCCAGGTCGAAGGGAGGAGGAGGAGGTAAAAGGGATTAAGGGAACAACCATACCGGAGCGGCCGCTGCGGCAGAGGAGCTCAAGCAGATCGTGAAACCACTTCATCTCCAAGTCTAGGTGCACCCGTCCGTCGCCGATTTCGAAACCCCTGGAGCGGAAGAAGTCCGGGCCGAGCGCCGTGGCGCCGCCCACGGCGAAGTTGGCACCGCACGCGAAGTCCTCCGCGCGCCGACCGCTCAGATACGGCCGCACGAACGGGAGCCCCATCGTGTCCGCTGCAGCCGCACGCCGAATCTCAAATCAGTTACCGGTGCATCACAGGCTAATTTGATCGAACGATCGAGTGATGATGGGCGTATGTAGTTTATGCCGATGAAGTCGAGGACGAGGCGGCCGTTGGAGAAGCGCCCCGTGGCGCGGCGAAAGAAGGTCTCGCCGTAGGGTGGCCGGAGCGCGGGCTCGCCGGAGTTGTTGCCGTAGTAGAATCTGAAGTTGCCGGTATCGGTCAGCGAGTCCCCGAAGCTGAACACGCGCGGGTAGCACGCCGCCGCCGGCTCCACCCCAACTATTAGCATCACCGCCACAGCCGCCGCCGCTACCCCGGGCCGTAGGATCGGCTGTCCTTCTCCTCTCCCGGGGGCGGAGGACGCCATGGCCTCTTTCCTCGGGGTGTCACGTCGGCACGCGCGGCTCGAGGCGGCCGTAGAAGAAACTGAATTCAAGGAGTCTGAGTTGGGGCAGGCAAGATGGCTGACTCCAATGCTTTTTTAAGGTGGGGATTCCATGTGCCATTAAAAAAGATCGCAACGTGTTGCGTATCTCTGAAAAAATTCAGCGGTCTTCAGCGTTACTATTTTAACTTTTTTTTATGCCCTACATGCCACTGCCGTCAGTTTGGACTCCAACATCGTCAAACTATAGATATGAAAAGTCAAAAATACTTTTATATTTAAATATGTCATTAATTTTTTTTAGCATCTTAACGACTTCAATTGAAAAAAAACTCAAAACTAGAAAGTTGTAGATCTCGTCGAGATCTATAATTTTCATATAAAAATTATTTTCATTTAATTCCGTAAAAAAAGATATGATTTTTCTAAGATATATTAATCATATCAAATCATATTTTTTTTGCGGAATTAAATAAAGATAATTTTTATATGAAAATTATAGATCTCGACGAGATCTACAATTTTCTAGTTTTGAGTTTTTTCATTTGAAGTCGTTAAGATGATCAAAAAATTAATGACATATTTAGATATAAGGGTATTTTCGACTTTTCACACCTGCAGTTTGACGGCATTAGAGCCCAAACTGACGGCAATGACATGAAGGGCATAAAAAAAGTTAGAGCAATGACACTGAAGATCGCTGAACTTTTCTAGACACACAGAACATTACTATCTTTTTTAATAGCATGAAAGGAATTCCCCCTTCATTGACGTCGTGAGTGCAAGCAAACGGATGGACACGTGTCCACCAACTCTAGTAACGGCCTTGTGGGCCTACATTGATGTGTGGCCCGCTGGACAGTGGGGTTGGAGACTTGGAGCTGTCTCTCGTGTGCCGTGCTGTGCCATGCCATGCCGTGCGTGCTCTGCTCATTTGAAATGGATGGGCCTCCATATCGGCTGGGCTTATACGATCGTAGATTATAAGTTATAATAGTATTTTTCTTTCACACCAAATCAGTCAAACCAGTCAGCAGTAAATAATCTACGATCGTTTATGACGAAACGAACAGGCTGACAGTTCTAGGCTGCATTAAAATGATCAATTTAATACTTAATCTTATATACGAGTTGGGGTGCACGTAAAATGCGTTATTTTTTGCACAAACAAGACCTTTGGTACAGCAGCTTACCTGAACCGGTGGATCTGCAAACACAGCACACATGGACTTTCATTCTTTCAGGTTCAGCTTTGCTTCCTCTGGAGGCTTGGCTAGAAGAAAGCTTTTATCCTACTTTGTCCCCAGTCCGCACCAAAGCACCGACGATACACGTGTACTTGCTCTGCTTGTAAATACATTAGATTTGTGTTCAGTTAAGCATCTTTAAACTTTCACAAGCAATATCTTAACTAAATTATTCCAAAAATATCTTAATTAGATTACATAAGATTAACACTACTTGATTCGATATAAAAGTACTCTCCTAATATATAATTCTTCTGTTTAAGATAACGATAACGCTACTGTGCGGTCATCCGTCCCGTCCGGATGGACACGCACAAGAACGACTCGCCCGCACGGCGCCCTTTATCCTCTCGACTCCCTCATATCAGGTGTCCCGTGATCGCCGCACTCACTCCCGCTCTGCTCGCCTGCTCCTTCTCCCCACTCCTCCACTCTCTCGCTACTGGCACGCAGCGCTCGCGTGCCGTCGCCCCCCTCCCTCCCTCCGTGACCTCCATGCCACCGGAGAGGAGGTCGACGATGGTGGCTTCCAGCGAGCCGCCCCTCCCTCCCTCCCTCCCTCCCTCCGCGACCTCCATGCCACCGGAGAGGAAGGTGACGGCGACGGCTTCCGGCAAGGTAGATGGGTCCTTCTCTGGATCTGAGCCCTCCTCCTCCACCACATCCTCCTCCTTCTCCTCCTCCTCCTCCTCTGGATCTGGATCTAAGGGACGCCGTGGTGGCTAAGATTCCAGCGAGCTCTGTTGCAGTAGCGTTGTTTTGCTGTTGCAATAAGTATTTTTTTATTGCATTAGTCTTTTTTCTAATGTTGCATCTCGCATTGCGCTTTGTTTCTGTTGTTGCAGTAGCGTTGTTTTGCTGTTGCAACAAGTATTCTTTTTTGTTGCATTAGTCTTTTTTCTAATTTTGCATCTCGCATTGCGCTTTGTTTCTCTGTTGTTGCAGTAGCTTTGTTTTGCTGTTGCAACAAGTAATTTTTCTTTGTTGCATTAGTTTTTTTTCTGATGTTGATTTCTCGCATTTGTGCTTTTGTTCTGTTTTTTGTTGCAATAGCCTTATTACGGTGTTGCAACAAGTAATATTTCTTTGTTGCATTAGTTTCTTTTTTCTGATGTTGCATCTCGTATTGCAATAACTTTGTTCTGTTGTTGCAGTCGTTTTGTTCTAATGTTGCAGTAGACTTGTTCTGATGTTGCATCTCGCATTGCGCTTTGTTTAATGTTGCAAACAAGTAATACTTCTGATAGGAGCGCAGTGAGGATGCGACGCACCTAGTGTGGGCGCAGCGAGGGGATGGGCGACGCGACGGGATGGCGGGGGGGGGGGATGGGCGGCGCGGTGGGATGGCGGGATGGCAGCGCCTGCGGGACGGAATGAGTCTACTATTTCATGAGGCGACGAGCGCTAGGTGCTCCATTGTTTTGGTCGGGGATTGAAACGAGTCTACTATTTTGGGGGGCAGCGGGCATGGTTTCGTGCGTGGGGGCGGGACACTCGGACGGGGCCAGAGGTGCGTCCGGACGCGCCCCTGAATCTGGGGCGTCCGAGCGCTAGGAGCGCTGTTAAGATAATTGCCATGTTCTCTTGAGTTTATTCAGAACTACTTTTTAGCTATGGAACAGTGTTTTCCTCTCACAATATTTCAGCATAAGTATCAGCATAAACCAAATTTTAGCATCAGCGAACAGGGTGAGTATACTTTAGCACCCTTTGCTGATACTTGCATACACTTTGATGAGGACATCGCCATGCTGGACACACCGACGCCATGGTCTTCCCCAAGTTGCAATTCGTTCCCAACTCAGCTGCCACGTCACCCTCGGATTCAGCAGACACGTCGTCACTGTTTCGGTCATAACTTCCTCATACGACGTCGAAATGGGCCGTTCTTGGATGCGTTGGAAAGGGGACGACGACGCCGTCGTTTTGGATCTGGTCCCAGCTCCAGAAGGTCCGTGGATCATTCTGTGTGACCACGACAAGGTGCTGCGTCACCTATTTGGGCCAACTTGGCCATGTATCGTGTCGGGCCTTAAGCCCAAGTTGTGGGCGCCCAACCCCTGGCCGTCCCCAACCCTAGGTCGAGTCTTAGACTATAAAAACAGCCGCCGCCGCTGCTACACAATTGGGTTTTATTTAGAGTTTAGTTTTCCATCGAGAAACTGAATCGTTCATTGTAACTGTGGTGACAAATCCTTTTACAGTGATCCAGGGCCCCCGTTCTTGATCTCCTCCACTGTGTCGATTAGTCCTTTGGAACCGAGTTCTTGAACCCCTTATTGACATTCGCGTCATTCATATTTGCAATTTCAGTTTGCGTGTTTTACCTTCTTGCTTGTGCTCTTCGATTCGCTTGCAGGAAAAGCCTTCTTGGCGAGGTCAATCAAGTTGTGCTTGGTTGATAACCAATGGAGCGGTGGTGTAACGGTTGCAGGGTTCGAATCGTGTCTGATTTGAAGCCGGATCGCCAACGTCGAGATCTCCACAAATCGAACTTACCGGCTACCTCTCGGAAGATCGGGCCTATACTCATCACACTTTGAGCTAAAGAACACACTCACCTACTAAGGCTTGTTTGAGATTGCATTTGGAGATTAAGGAGTGATCTAGTGCATTGCTTAGTTGATTAGCATTTAGTGGCGCTAGAGAAGTGTGGTGGTTGCACTTTTCTTTTTACTCTTGGTGATTGTCACCACCTAGACGGCTTAGAGCTGATTGGGATCATTGAGCACCACTTGGTGATTGTGCGGGTGCCCTGATTGATTGATTGTGAGAGGCTTGGTGCTCATCATCGCGGAGATTGCAAGAACAACCACTAGTGTTTTTTCTCGAGCCTTGTTGGAGTGCCTTGTTGACTAGCCAGCTTATACACAATCGCCCACGTTGGGGCCAATCTTGAGGGCTTGCAAGGCTCTAGAACGCATTTGTAGGTTGCCAGCAAGCAACCGAATCTCAGGGTAAATCATTATGTCTCTTGCTCTCGTTGGTTTGACTTTTATGCACTTGAATTTACATTGATAATTTTGTGCTTGTGTAATTGCTTATTTAGCTATTCTAGTCTCGAGTTGTGTAGTTCGAGTAGTTGCTTACATTGTGTAGCTTGCTTAGTTGTTTAGCTTGCCTCGAGTAAATTAAGTGCTCTAGTAGTAGTTGTAATCCTTGGTACAAGAATTGTTTAGGAGACAATGCTGCTTGGGGATAGATGTCTTGAGTCCTCGAGTACTTGATCGTCTTATCATCAACTCTTGGGAATAGATGTCTTCGGCCCCGTTCGCTTCCCTGAAAAAACAGGCTGAAACACTGTTCCGGCTGATTTGTTGTGAGAGAAAAATATTGTTCCGGCTGAAAAAACAAGCTAAAAAAGATGGATTATAAGAGAAGCAAACAAGGCCTTCACCTTCAGACATTGTGGCCTAAGGGCATGTACAGCGTGTGAAAGGATCAAGATGCCCAAGAGGGGGGTGAATTGGGCTAATTCTAAATTTGCTTGCAATAATCAAATCCTATGGTTAGCCCAATTAACCCCTTGTGCCTAGAAAAATGTTTCTATTGATCTAACGCACAACAGACTTGCAACCTATGTTCCAAACTTACTCTAGCATGGCAATTCTATGAATGTAAAGACAAGTATTGAATTGCTCAAAGTAAATGCTCAAAGTAAATAGAGAGAGAGGAACGCGGCGATGTTTTGCCGAGGTATCGGAGAGTCGCCACTCCCCACTAGTCCTCGTTGGAGCACCCGCGCAAGGGTGTAGCTCCCCCTTGATCCGTGCAAGGATCAAGTGCTCTCTACGGGTTGATTCTACGACACTCCGTCATGGTGAATCACCCAAAGCCGCTCACAACTTGTGTTGGGTCACCCACAAGCTCCGCCGGGTGATCACCAAGCTCCCAATCACCACCAAGCCGTCTAGGTGATGGCGATCACCAAGAGTAACAAGCATGAACTCTCACTTGACCACGCGAAGCCTAATGAGAAGATGGATGCACACTTTGTTACTCTTGATTCACTAATGAGGCTACTCTCTTAGATTCACGAATCTCAATCACCTCACTAGGACCTTGCTCTTCTTGGCACTCATAAACGTGTTTCTCAGCTGTTGGAATGAGCAAAAGTGACTCCACACACAAGTGAAGCTTCTATTTATAAGACAGCCTGAAAAACGAACCGTTATGAGCTTATGCGGGGTGACCGGATGCTCCGGTCATGTTGACCGGACGCTCCGGTCAGTTCAACCCGCAAACCAGTGATAATGTGTTGACCGGACGCTGGCAGGGTCTGATCACCACTGACCGGACGCGTCCGGTCGCATTAAACCCTCACTAGATGCTTACTGTACTCGACCGAACGCTGAACCCCTAGGGTCCGGTCAGCACTGATCGGACATGTCCGGTCGCAGATTCCCTTCTTTGGAACCTTACTAGAGTCGATCGGATGCTACCTCTCAGCGTCCGGTCACTTGACCACTCCAGCGTCCGGTCGCACCGAACACGGTCACCTTGATCAAATGTACTGACCGGACCCTACGGCCAGCGTCCGGTCGCACCGGAGCCAGCGTCCGGTCAGCATTTGACCCTCCATTCACTTCCAACTCTCGAACATATGTGAATGAAGTTTGCTCCAAAGGATCTTAGGCATATTGAGGAGCTACCTAGTGCTAGTTTTAACAAGTGTGCACCACACCTCACTCACTAGACTTATCTAGGTCAAGCTACCCATCCATACCCCCTTTAATAGTATGGCCAAAGGATAAATAAAGTCCTAAACTACTCTAAGTGTCTCTCCAACTCCAATCGACACTTAGAACTAGTCATCCTTAACCTTGTCGTCCATCCTTTGAAAACCGAAATGATTTCCATCGTAGGGGCATGACCACCTCGATTGCCCAATCGATCTCCATTACCATGACCAAACTTAATTGCCTCTACAAAACATACGTTAGTCATAGTAATCTTGTATTGGCATTAATCACTGAAATCCAACTAGGGGCCTAGATGCTTTCAATCTTCCCCTTTTTGGTGATTGATGACAATACCACCTCGAGTATGTGGAAGAGTGAGGTTTTTGATGGGCTTGGTTCATATTAGCTTTTGTCAATAAGAACAAAAGAGTTAGGCAAGCTTATATGACCCAAGCCAACACGATGTACTCAAAGGATATGAATTAAGCATGAGTACAAGTAATAAAGCTCATTTGTATCGGAGTATAAACACGGAAGCAAAGGCAAATGAGCATAACACAAGTGATATGACATCTAAATAATGCAAAGTAGAGAGCACACATGTCATATATCACAATCACGTAGATATCACTATCACATAGATATAATAATATGCATGAAAGTAACACACGAATGCATAATAGTAATAGTGTATCACACAAATAAAACTCCAAATGTATATAATAAGCTAATAATAGATAACTAGCTCCCCCTAAATGTCGCTCCCCCTGAGTCTACATACTCGAACCCTCTCCCCCTTTGGCGTCAAACACCAAAACCTAAGGGTCAGTCGGCGGGGCTGCAGCGGACGAGCCGGGTGCTGAAGTACGTGGAGCAAGATGAAATTGGGCGCCATCATCATCTGACCCTGAGCTCTGCACTGACTGACCCTCTGTGGCTAGAAGCGTGTCTGAAGCAGTCTGGGTCTGAGCTGGGGCAGGTGCTGCCTGTGATGCTGCTAGGACGTCTATCGTAGGATCTGAAGAGGCGACAGACGAAGGGAGCCTCTGAGTAGTCATGGCGACAGGGGCTGCTGTAGAAGGACTGGTGGTATGCATATGAGGCGGTGTAGGCATGCCGGTCAACTTGCTGAAGGATGCTCCAAGACTCCTAGAGACTAACGTGCCAGGCATAAAAAGCAAGGATGACTGCTTCGGTGTGAAGCCCGTCTGAAATGGTATGAACTGTGGGGCTACCACTGGTGAGGACAACCACTGGGACACCTGAATTGTGGGTGAAGCAAACGAAGCTAGAGGCTATCCCTGACTCTGAAGCCCACTGGGCTATACAACTGGAGTCATCATAGTGGTGGCAGGCTGAGCAAGCTAGGGCAAAAGCTGTGGCTGTGGGGCCCCAAGTGCTGTTACTACATGCTGCATAAATCCCATAAGCTGCTGCTGCATGAGTAACTACTGCTGATGCATCTGCTGCTGCTGCTGCCGCTAGAACTCGTCCTAATGAGCTTGAAACTGTGCAAAGTTGGCAGCGATCTCCTGAGCCTATCGTGCTTGATCCTACTGCATCCGCTCAAGAATAGCAATCAAGGCGGGGTCCGTCTATGGTGCAAGTGGAGCTGAGCTAGAACTACCGGCCTCTGCATCGTGTCTGCATGGAGGCATATGAGAAATCGGCAGATAATCATCATCCGAGCTGTCACTAGACTCTATCGCCTCCTGCTGTGCCTCAAGCTGCTCCTCCTCAGTAGCGGCTATGCCTCTGATAATCTCATCCTGCTGAGCTGCTGACTCTAGAATATCTAGATGATGGCTGGGCTGAGTGGGTGCCTGTGGTGTGCTGTGCCTGATCCTCTGTGCCATGTTATAAGCCGAAAACTCTATGGTGGCACCTTTGTACTTGGCAACCATCTCTAGGGTCCTAACCTGCATAGACTTGAGCATTAGGAATGTGATCCAATGTGCATATGGAAGCTGTCTGTGACCCTTGAAGCCCTCAGCTATAGTATCCTCCATCTCTGATAGAAGGAGGTCCCAAATGTCGAACACAGTCTGCTGCATCAGGGCATTAAGGAGCCAGAGCTATAGGCGAGTCAGACCCTCTCTGTATCCCAACCTAGGAAGTAGTGTCCTCCTGATAATAGCCTCTAGCACACGAGCTGTAGGAGTAAGGTCATTGGGGTTCCTCCTTGACCCCTCACCAAAGGGCTCCTTGAAGCAATGTCGCACAAGATCAGTAGGGGGCACTAAACCTCCATGAGGATGCCTGGGAGGCTCCTGCTATCCATAACATACCTCATGCAATCTGATAGGTTGCTCCTGTAGCCTTAGTATCTCCCAGGCCCTGAAACTCATCACCTTGTAGTCTCTGCCGTTGAATGCAAAGTGTATAAAGTTATGCTGCGGGTCAACGTAGAGTGAAGCATAAAACTGCCGAACCCAAGATGGTACATGCAGTCCAATTCGGCCAATTAGATCTGTCAGCCCTGGCAAATATGACAAGTAGGGGCGGATATGCTCTCCGGCTGCTGCCACAATAGACTCTATACTGCATACCCACTGAGATCTGAAGACTGTCCCACTGTTCAGATATGAGTTGTAGAAATCCTCCTGCAGTGGCATGTAGAAACCCTCTGCTGCTCTCTCATCCCTCCTCGAAGGGAACCACACATCAAACTCTACAAACCTCAGCTACCGAACCTACCTGGCCATGGCGGCCCTCAAGTCAAGATGTACCACTGGAGGCGGACCCTGTGATCTAGGCGGTGGGCGTGAACCCCTGCGCTATGTAGCTAGCCTCGGTGGAACTTTAGCACTGGTATGACCATAGCGGCGTAGCTGGGGTGCCTACTCAGTCTCTTCGGCCTGCTGGCCCTCCTTAGTCTCCTGAGCTGGCTGAGTCTCTGCTGGTGGGGGCTGCTGCTGTGGCTCCTGCTAGGACTCCCCCTGAGGTCGAGGCTCCTCAATAGCCAGTCGACGTCATGCCATCATGACAGTCCCAGGTGGACCACCATGACGACGCTCAGCCTCCTCAACTGCTACCCTCTGTGCTGGTGTGAGCTACGGATCTACAATGACAACACCACTATGAGTGTCGCCTCTCTCGGCACGCTCTGCGGCCTCAGCGACGGCTGCTACTCTTGCTGTCTCTGCGTCGGGGTACTTGCGCTTCTTAGATGTAATCTGCTTCATTGCCTTGCCTTTCGGTCCTGTAGGCTGGCGAGGCGGGGGCCTCCGATCGTCATCTCCTGGACCACCACCAACGTTCTTGGTGCGAGCCATCTGATCTAACAAGAAGATGAACTGCCGCTGACGAAGATTAACTGTCAAACTGACACTCTCGAGGCTTGACTTTGATCCTTACTCGCGAGCTTGGCTCCGAGTTGACTGACAACTGCCATAAGAACCTCAACGGCATTGACTCGCTGACGAACCGGTGATCCGAGAAAGAAGAGACGTCACGCGGGGGAACCTCGGAACCAGCTAGGGTTAGGGTTTGCGAAGCACTTTGATGAATCGGCACCCTAATGAGGAGGCAGGGCTAGGGCATGGCAGGTGCGGGCTTGGATGGCGCTCAGTGCTCGGGAGCCGACGGCGGCGCACGCGGGCGACAGAAGATGGCATGGCAAGGTGCTTGGCGTTGGCAAGAGTAGGGCGAACGGTGGCGAGCGACTGTGGTGGCCATGGAGGAATGGCGGCATTGGCATAGGAGGCGCGTGGGAATAATGGCGCACGGTCACGGAGCAGGGGTGAGTGCGGGCTGCACTCCGGCGACAAGGGTGTGCGGCGACGTGGAACGAGGATGACTCGTCGATTTGAGCACGGCGGTGCAGGGTTAGGTCAAACGGTGTGAGATGAATCAGGTTATATGAGGGTCCCCTCATGATAGAAACAGAAACAGAGATGAGAGACCTGATGCCGCACAAGATCTACTGACCGAATGCTCCAATGGTAGCGACCGGACGCTACCACCCAGTGTCCGGTCGATTCCAGAGAGGTCCAATTCCTTTGGAATCGTGACCGGACACGTCCGGTGGTCCATGACCGGACGTAAGCAGGGTCCGGTCAGCTCAGCCTATTTCTCCTTCAAATGACTAGATGCTGGATCCCTTCCTAACTGGACGCACAAGCACAGTGTCCGGTCACTCCTTCAGCTTCTGTTCACCTCCTGTGAACTAACCGGACGCTGGATAGCAGCGTCCGGTGCAGCGTCCGGTGATCCTTTTCTAGCAAATCTTCAATGTTCCTTCGCGCTGCCTGTTCCCAATCAAGTCCCAACTTGAATAAGATCCAAATAAGCACCAATTAGGACTGATGTGAGTGACCTCTCTCAAACCCTCATATTTTTCAAAATATTTTGCCTTAGGCTATAATTCTTTTTGAGAAAATAGGCAATAAGAGGGCAAATGGAACAAAACGACAAAACAACATCCATGCATATGCAATACTTTGTAAGTAAATCTAGTTGCTTGTCAAGTTTGATCCAAGGTTAAGCTTCTTCACATGCTTTTCGGCGGTTATCTTAACCATGTTAGACAAGCCCTATATGCATTACCAACAATTAAACATGTTGTATATTACAATGAATGCAAGGGACAACACAAGCTCAATTTTTAGTGAAGTTACTAAAATCAAGTACATTGAGCTCATTCCGCAATCTACAAAATGTAGCCTCATCTAGCGGTTTAGTGAAGATATCCGCTAATTGATCTTCGGTTCTTACACCTTCTAGTGATATATCATTTTTAGCAACATGATCTCTTAGAAAGTGATGGCGGATATCTATGTGCTTGGTGCGAGAGTGTTGAACCGGATTATTTGCAAGTTTTACCACACTTTCATTGTCGCACAAAAGAGGTATCTTTTCTAGAACTACACCACAGTCTAGCAAGGTTTGTTTCATGTATAATATTTGTGCACAACAAGCACCCGCAGCAATGTATTCCACTTCGGCTGTGGACAAAGCCACACTATTTTGTTTCTTGGAGGACCGGATGTGCTTTTTCTATCAACTTTGCATCCGGCGTAATCCGAATCGGAATAGCCAATTAACTCAAATATAGCTCCTTTGGGATACCAAAGGCCAATGCTTGGTGTGTGCTTAAGATACCTAAGGATTCTTTTTACGGCAATTAAATGTGTTTCCTTAGGATTAACTTGAAATCTAGCACACATACACACACTAAACATGATGTCGGGCCTAGATGCGGTTAAATATAACAAGCTACCAATCATGGAACGGTAGAGAGTTTGATCAACCGGGTTACCTCCCTCATCTAGGTCGAGATGTCCATTGGTAGGCATTGGTGTCTTGATTGGCTTACATTCACCCATCTTGAATCTCTTGAGAAGATCTTTTGTGTATTTCTCTTGAGAGATGAAGATGCCTTCTCTCATTTGCTTGACTTGAAAACCAAGAAAGAATGTAAGCTCACCAATCATTGACATCTCAAACTCCTTCGACGTCAATTCACTAAATTCTTTGCATGAGTCTACATTTGATGATCCAAAGATGATATCATCAACATATACTTAACAAATGAAGATATGCCCATCAAGCTTCTTGGTGAATAGTGTGGTGTCGACCTTCCCAATGGTGAAGCCCTTCTCAATGAGGAAGTCCCAAAGGCGCTCATACCAAGCTCTTGGGGCTTGCTTAAGCCCATATAGTGTCTTGGACAACCTATAAACATGATTAGGATATCTAGGGTCTTCAAACCTGGGAGGTTAATCAACATAGACTAGTTCATTAATAAAGCCATTTTAAAATGCACTTTTCACATCCATTTAATATAGTTTCATTTCATGATATGATGCATATGCAAGTAGGATACGGATGGCTTCTAATCTTGCAACCGGTGCAAAGGTCTCTCCAAAATCCAAACCTTCAACTTGAGGGAACCCCTTTGCAACTAGTCTTGCCTTGTTCCTCACAACAACACCTTGATCATCTTGCTTGTTGTGGAACACCCACTTTGTTCCAATGACTCTTGCACCTTTTGGTCGCTCTTCAAGAGTCTAAACTTCATTGCGAGTGAAGTTATTCAACTCTTTATGCATGGCATTGATCCAATCCAGATCTTTAAGAGCTTCTTCTACCTTGGTAGGCTCATAGCAAGAGACAAAAGAGTGATGAGCAATAAATGAAGTAAGTTTTTGAGATCGAGTCATTACACCCTTTGATGGACTCCCTATGATGAGATCTTGTAGGAGAGGTGTATTTCTTCTATTGACCACTTGAGGAGGAGGTTGTGGAGCATCAACATCTTGTGCTTGTACTACCATTTGCTCATGGGAGATATGAGTATCTTCATTTTTTACTCTCCCATCTTTTTCACCATCTTATGGCACACTTGATGAAGAAGGTTGATCAATGACTTGTACATCATCTTCATCATCTTTTGGCTTGATGTCACCCACCAAAATATTCTTCATAGCCTCCCTCAATGGTTCATCACCTACATCATAAAGATTCTCATGTGCTCCTTGGGAGCCATTAGATTCATCAAATTCCACATCATATGTTTCTTCAACCAAGCCGGTGGCATGATTAAATACTCTATATGCTTTGGACTTTGATGAGTAACCAACAAGAAAACTAATATCACAACGTCTTTGGAACTTCCCTAGGTGTTGCCACTTCTTGTAGATGTAGCATTTGCAACCAAACACCCTAAAGAAGGAGACGTCCGGCTTCTTCCCATTGAGCAACTCATAAGGTGTCTTACCAAGGAACTTTTGAAGGAATAGGCGGTTTGATACATAGCAAGCGGTGTTGATTGCTTCCACCCATAGAGCTTCAGGGGTGTTGTACTCATCTAGCATTGTCCTTGCAAGAGTAATCAAAGTCTGGTTCTTTCTCTCAACTACACCATTTTGTTGAGGAGTATAAGTTGCGGAGACTTCATGTTTGATTCCAACTTCATTACAATAGACTTCAATGTTTGTGTTGTCAAATTCTTTGCCATTGTCACTTCTTATCTTCTTGAGCTTCACTTCAAATTCATTTTAAGCTCTCTTGGCAAACTTCTTGAAGCAAGATACAACTTCAGATTTGTCATGAAGGAAGAATACCCATGTATACCTTGAATAGTCATCAACAATCACAAGACAATAGAGATTCTCTCCCAAACTCTTGTATGTTGTTGGTCCAAATAAATCCATGTGTAGGAGCTCTAGCACTCTTGTGGTTGACATAAAAGCTTTGGTTGGATGAGTATTTGCAACTTCCTTGCCGGCTTGACATGCACTACAAAGCTT
Source organism: Miscanthus floridulus (assembly GCF_019320115.1). NCBI lineage: Eukaryota > Viridiplantae > Streptophyta > Magnoliopsida > Poales > Poaceae > Miscanthus > Miscanthus floridulus. The sequence goes on along the minus strand of NC_089584.1, from coordinate 92,158,023 downwards.
GTCCTTCTCAAACTTCACATCCTTCAACCCTCTCACCAAATCATTCTTCATAAGCTTCTTGAGTGAGCTCATCCCAACATGAGCAAGTCTTCTATGCCATAGCCACCCAAGTGTTGTTTTGGTGAATAGGCAAGTCTTCAAATTTGCATCTTCGGAGGTGAAGTCCACTAGATATAAGTTGTTGTATCTAAATCCATTGAATATCACTTGATTATCATCTACCTTGGATACAACAACCTCCTTCTCGGTGAACAAGCATTGGAAGCCAAGATCACACAATTGACCAACGGATAGCAAGTTGAAGCTCAATGAAGCAACATAGAGCACATTGGAGATGGAATGATCATTTGATATTGCCACTTTGCCTAATCCTTTAACCTTGCCCTTTGAATTATCTCTAAATGTTATTTTCTCTTGTCCATCTACCTCTTCATCTAGTGAGGTGAACATACGAGGATCACCGGTCATATGTTGAGTGCAACCACTATCAATAACCCAATGACTTCCACCGGTCTTGTAGTTCACCTACACACAAGAGATTCAAGCTTTAGGAATCCAAACTTGTTGAGGGCCCTTCACCTTCTCAACAAGTGACTTAGCCACCCAAATCTTCTTAGGCCTACTCTTGTTAGGGGGTCCTAAGAACATGACTTTCATCTTTCCACTAGAATTTTTTCTAAGCATGTAGTGAGCATTGAAAGCAAAGGGCCTAGCATGCTTGGGCAAGGGTTGTGGCGGTGGAGTTTGGCACTCATGAGCAAAGTGGCCTTCTTGTCCACATTCAAAGCATCTCTTTGGCTTTGGCTTTGGCTTTGATTGTTGTTGTTGAACTTGAGCCTTCTTCTTCTTTATACTTGCCACATATCCAATGCCACTTCTATCCATCTTCATGACGGTGTTCATGAGTAGCTCACTTTGAAGGTGCTTGCCTCTAGCAAACTTGCTCAACCCAATCTTGAGATGCTCTTTCTCCAACTTGAGCTTCTTATTTTCTTCCTTTAGAGCATCATCTTTCTTCTCTTCCTTGAGCTTCTTGTTTTCTTCTTTGAGCTTCTCATTCTCAAGGATCAACTCTTTGTCATGATCAAGAATTTCTAGCACAATGGTGTTATGGCTTTTCATTTCTTCAAGATCTTTCATAAGCTTTTCATTTGTGTTCTTGAGCTTGACATATTCATCATAGTCATTGCACTCAACCACTTGCTTGCCTTTGCCACTAGATCCTTGCTCAATGCTCTCATCAATCAAATCATCACATGATGTAGCTATATCAATCTTAACAACATGGTTAGTAGCATCATGTGGCTCATTTGGTAAAAATTCTTGAGCAATAACAAGAGTATCATGATTGATCTTAAGAGTTCTATACTCATCTTTTAGCTTGTTGTGACTAGTGATGAGCTCATTGTGCACCCACTCAAGTTTATCATGTTTATCTTTAAGCTCTTTCTTAGAAGATTTGAGCTCCTTGAGTTTAGATGATATAGCATCATTAGTTTCTCTAAGCTCATCATTAGCCTTTTCCAATGTATCGCACTTTGCTAAGAGTGAATCATTTTTAGCATCAAGCTTTTCATTTGTAGCTCTACTCTTTCTAATGATCTTAGTGTATTTTCTTAGTATTTTGACAAGATCATCATATGAAGGTGAATCATCATCATCGCTATCGATATCATCATCACTAGCTTGCTCATCATCACTACTATCATCATTCTTAGTTACCTTGCATTCACCCTTGGCCATAAGGCATAGGTGTGTAGAGGATGATGGCGATGGTGGCGGTGAAGATGAAAGATCAATAGCAATGGCGGCCACCTTCTCATTGTCACTATCATCATCGGATGATCCACTAGGTGAATCAATGTCTGTGAGCCAATCACCGATGATGTAGGCCTTTCCACTCTTCATCTTCTTGTGGAAGTCCCTCTTTTTGCCATCTCTCTTCTTGTATGGCTTGTTCTTCTTTCTTGCCCTTGTTCTTGTTCTTAAACTTGTCTTTCTTGGGCTTAGGGCATTGATGTGCTAGATGACCAAGTTCACCACAATTGAAGCAATCCATTTTGGAGATTGGCTTTCTTCTAGAGCTTGTGAAGAACTTCTTCTTCTTGCCGTCGAACTTGATGCCACTCTTGTTTAGCTTCTTTAGCATCTTGGTGGCTTTCTTCACCATGAGAGCAAGATTTTCATCTTCATCTTCTTCATCACTTGAGCTCTCATACTCAAGTCTTGCTTTACCCTTGTCTTGGCTAGCTTTGAATGCTAAGTCCTTCTCTTTCTTCTTTGTAGAGGATGAGCCATCTTGTGGCGTGATGTGCATGTACATCTTATGAGCATTGATCTTTCCCAAGATTTGTGTTGGTGTAGCGGCGGAAAGATCATCTTGATGTAGCACAGTCACAATATGCCCATATTTGTCAATGGGGAGGACATGCAAGATCTTTCTCACAACGTCGGATGGTGACATTTAAGTAAGTCCAAGCCCATTGCCTTCCTCTACAAGAACATTTAAACATGAATACATGTCATTAGCACTTTCTTTGGGAAGCATCTCAAATGAATTTAACTTTTTGATTACAAGATGATAGCGTTCCTCATGCTCACTCTTGGTTCCCTCATGGAGCGCACAAACGTCCGACCATAGTGCATGGGCGTCTTTGTGGTTCCTTGCGCGGTTGAACACATCTTTGCAAAGGCCTCTAAAGATGGTGTTCCGAGCCTTTGCATTCCATTTTTCATAATTAACCTCATCACCTTGTAAGTTAGTAGCATCCCGAGGTTTTGGGAAGCCTTGTGAGGCGGCTCTAAGAATACCAACGTCTAGAGCTTCTAAGTACGCCTCCATGCGGATTTTCCAATATGGAAAGTCATCTCTCTCAAAGATAGGAGGAGGTCCATCCCCATGAGACATCTTGCTCTAAGCGGTTAAGCTTAAAAACATGAGCATGAGGCTCTGATACTAATTGAAAGGATCAAGATGCCCAAGAGGGGGGGGTGAATTGGGCTAATTCTAAATTTGCTTGCAATAATCAAATCCTATGGTTAGCCCAATTAACCCCTTGTGCCTAAAAAAGTGTTTCTATTGATCTAATGCACAACGGACTTGCAACCTATGTTCCAAACTTACTCTAACATGGCAATTCTATGAATGTAAAGACAAGTATTGAATTGCTCAAAGTAAATAGAGAGAGGAACGCGGCGATGTTTTGTCGAGGTATCGGAGAGTCGCCACTCCCCACTAGTCCTCGTTGGAGCACCCGCGCAAGGGTGTAGCTCCCCCTTGATCCGCGCAAGGATCAAGTGCTCTCTATGGGTTGATTCTTCGACACTCCGTCGCGGCGAATCACCCAAAGCCGCTCACAACTTGAGTTGGGTCACCCACAAGCTCCGCCGGGTGATCACCAAGCTCTCAATCACCACCAAGCCATCTAGGTGATGGCGATCACCAAGAGTAACAAGCACGAACTCTCACTTGACCACGCGAAGCCTAATGAGAAGATGGATGCACACTTTGCTACTCTTGATTCACTAATGAGGCTACTCTCTTGGATTCACGAATCTCAATCACCTCACTAGGACCTTGCTCTTCTTGGCACTCACAAACGTGTTTCTCAGCTGTTGGAATGAGCAAAAGTGACTCCACACACGAGTGGAGCTTCTATTTATAAGGCAGCCTGAAAAACGAACCGTTATGAGCTTATGCGGGGTGACCGGATGCTCCGGTCATGTTGACCGGACGCTCCGGTCAGTTCAACCCACAAACCAGTGATAATGTGTTGACCGAACGCTGGCAGGGTCCGATCACCACTGACCAAACACGTCCGGTCGCATTAAACCCTCACTGGATGCTTACTGTACTTGACCGGACGCTGAACCCCCAGGGTTCGGTCAGCACTGACTGGACGCGTCCGGTCGCAGATTCCCTTCTTTGAAACCTTACTGGAGTCGACTGGACGCTGCCTCTCATCGTCCGGTCACTTGACCACTCCAGCGTCCGGTCGCACCGAACGCAGTCACCTTGATCAAATGTACTGACCGGACCCTACGGCCAGCGTCCGGTCGCACCGGAGCCAGCGTCCGGTCAGCATTTGACCCTCCATTCACTTCCAACTCTCGAACATATGTGAATGAAGTTTGCTCCAAAGGATCTTAGGCATATTGAGGAGCTACCTAGTGCTAGTTTTAACAAGTGTGCACCACACCTCACTCACTAGACTCATCTAGGTCAAGCTACCCGTCCATACCCCCCTTAATAGTACGGCCAAAGGAAAAACAAAGTCCTAAACTACTCTAAGTGTCTCTCCAACTCCAATCGACACTTAGAACTAGTCATCCTTAACCTTGTCGTCCATCCTTTAAAAACCGAAATGATTTCCATCGTAGGGGCATGACCACCTCGATTGCCCAATCGATCTCCATTACCATGACCTAACTTAATTGCCTCTGCAAAACACACATTAGTCATAGTAATCTTGTATTGACATTAATCACCGAAATCCAACTAGGGGCCTAGATGCTTTCAGCGTGTCTGTACACCCCGTCTGTACGTCGTATATTTTACAAAAAGAACCCCGGTTGTGAGGAGACGAGCTCGCCCCGTCGTTTCGCGAGACGACGAGCGTGGCTCGTGGTCCAAGAAGCCCTCATCTCTCTAGAGTCGCGTTGTACGGGGGAGTCGACGAGCCGGAGGATCCATCCACTACGGACGCGCGCGCGCAGAGGAAGTTGAGGGCGCGCGGGAATAGATTTTCGCGCCAAATCCACAGCGGCGGACGGGCATCTTCCTCCATTGGTCGATCCAGCAGGGTGGCGGGCCTCTTCCCCATTGGAGGCAGATCCGGCTCGGCGGCCAGCCTCCTCCCCTTTGGCGGCGTATCCGGCCCGGTGGCGCCTCTCTTCCCTATCAGCGGCGGCAACGGTGAACATCAGCATCGTCCTCATCCATGGCTGCATCCGGCACGGCCCAATCCTCCCCTATCGACGGCTTCACTAGCCACGGCGGGGGCGTCTTTGATTATCAGTAGATGTTTCTGAATTTTGATTAATAGTACATGGTTTTCATTATCAGATTACTGTATTTTTTTTCTGAAAACATATCTGAAGTGATCTGAAGTAGCAGCGATCTTATTTTGCTTAAACACTAGTAGTAGCAATGATCTTATTTTTCTTAAACAATACTAGCAGTTGTTGTCAACCAATACTAGCAGCAACCTGTTCTAGTGAATGATGACGAGAACGAAATGGTTAGGACTGAGAAGCGAATTATGTGGCTGATTTTGCAAGCCGCTACTTTTCTGAAATTTCAGTCATTGTCAAAGGACACCAGTTACTATTGTTATCTGAAAACTAGTGTATATGTTCTCTGAAAACTAGTGTATCTGTTTGATTCTGGAAATGACAGTGTGAAATGTTACCTAATAGTGTGAGTCTGAATGTGAAATGGCAGTTTTGCTTGTTTTCTACTAGTGAACTGAATGATGACAAGTGGTACCTGTACTTGTGCATTTCACTTGGTTTCTGTTTCGGCGTTGCACTAATTTTCTGAAAACTATGAACTACTAAGCATGTTAGGGTCATCCTGCTATGAACTATGATGCTAGCTGCTGTGATCCTTTGCAAAAAAATACTTGAATATTTACTGGATGCTGCTGTTGTAGCTTGTCTGAAAATTTGGACGGAATATTTGTGAATATTTGTGACTTCACTCACTGCTGTAGTTGATCTCACCATGTTGGTGATTTCAATTGGTGGGGAATGTGTTTTTGGAGATTTCAGTTCTGAAAATATCACTTTTATGTATGTTAGACCTGCAGATCACTTTTATCCATATGTTCAGACTTGCCGATCACTGTTATTTGTTCCATATCCGAAACTGTTGGAATGCACGTGACTTGCAGAACACCTGAACGTGCCTTTACAAGGCTAGTGTTTAATCAAGAAACTACATGCAATACAATGGTATACAAAAATTAATTTATCATTGATCTTGGCTACATGCAAAACATTAAACAGCCTGTAGACAACGAAATAGATCATGGGTTGTATGTCTTGTCTTTTTACCTGTTTGTACGATAAATTTGAGGCGTTTACAGACGACCTCCGTCTGTGGACTGTACATGCCCTAATGTTACACTTATTCTCCAAATCATACGTTAGCCACACATGTCGGTTTGTCCTGGAATAGCTTCTACATCAACTATTGAGGACTTCTTCACCATCGTCAATTGTGACCCATCACCCATGAAACCTACTTCTTCTTCAAATACACATATTAGTCGCACATGCAAGATTGTCATTAACCATTGAAATCATTTACCTAAGGAGTCTAGAAGTTCACAATAACCAAGGGACGACTCGACGATTGGTTTGAGCGGCGATGAGGCCACGAGGCAACTAGATACCGGTGTAGCTATTATTTTATTAGAAGGAGCGTCCGTAATGTAACCAATGCCCTGAGGATATAGGCAAATAACTAAACCTCGTTAAAAAAAACATCGTGCCTCAGTATTGTTCTCACTCGTGTATTTTCTTCTATGTGGTTTATACTTCTGCATTTTTTTAGGGAAACAGGAAAGGGCGTCCCCCTACTGTGCATTTTTGGTTAGTGGATTGAATAGATCTAACCGTGCACTCTAACAAACATACAGTAGCTAGGTTCACAAGTTATTAGTTAAAAGTTACAAAGTATCGCTTGTTGATATCAAAATGGAACTTATAGAAGTGGGCGATGGAGTACATACAATTAAATATATACAAAATGATTACAGGTCGTAGAGGGGTTTGTATTCAGCAGAAGAGCCGAGCTCCATAAGCTGTGGACATGAAGTGGTGGTGGAAGCAATTGACGGACTTGTGTAGGAACCTAGTAGCAGGCCCGTAGCAATGGCCCTGTATGCAGATTCTGATGGATGGAAGCCATCCCATGATCCATACTTTTCTGGGTTATCGCACAGTTTATATTCTCCGAATCCACATTTTGAAGTTGGGGACACACCATAGGGTCCTTCTCCACCGCAGCAAGCCACTAGGGGATGTTCGATCCCTGAACAACAGTTATGGCGCACATAAAAAAACAGTTATGGCAACATTAACTATATCGCCAAGAAGAGTTTTTTTAACCCTTTTATACTATTCATAGAATACATTTATACTACTGTGGCAATAGGAACATCCAATAAAAAGGAAGGAAAGAATAATGCTAAGTGGTCTAAACTGCCAGTTCTGCGTGATGTTATACAATGCTAATTATGTGCTTACTATATGTAATTTGATACTACTTGGTATTAGGACTCCACAAGAAACATAATCAAACAAACTCCCATTTGCTGGTCAGCTAAATGCATCAAACGCATTGCTCAAAATTGAAGTACCAACAGCGAAAATGAATCTAAAATACAAGTAAAGCATGGTGACTAACAGTAACCAAAGGCCTACTTAACCTAGCCTTGGTTTCCTAAATAAATAGTTTCTGAAAGCTTGATGGCATGAATTGTAGTCTGTCAAACAATCTTCAGATAAGTAGAGATTAAATTTCATAGTAGAAAATAAAGGAAAATATCTGAGCCTACCATATTGTTCAGGGGAAAGGAAAATCTCCATAGCAGCTCCAAAGTAATCCGCATAGATGATGGTTACTCCAGGATGGAGCTTGCGAAGCTTCTTAAGCTCCTCCACAAGAACCTTGTTGTGGTACTGTGAGAACTCGTTCAACCACCTAAGACAACCTGTCTGTGGTTGATAATCCTCTTCCTTATCACTCTTGAATATCATCAGATAGTCCGGGACACATCCAATAGGGAGGTTTCCTGGAACCACAAGATTCTTGGCTCCTAGCCGAATCAATTCCTGCAAACTCAATTCATTATAAATTGCTATCTATATACAATGTTAGCAGCCACAACACCTACAACAAAAACTAATGCTCACGCTGATTGTAGAAGAAATTTTCGCAACAACACTCGGAGTGATGGTGCGAATTTTCTCCAAGGGAACTCTAGAAAGAAGAGGAAAGTTGTAGTCATTGCCCCCGATTTCTCCAACCAAGAAGAGAGATTGGTTCATCATATCTGAGCAACCTATGCGACAAACATGATTCCGAATCAGCATATAGAGATTACATCATACAAAAGAAGGTGATGAAATTACTGCATTCCACGTTTTGATAAAACTAAGGCATTCCATAGCAGTTGGAGCTGGGGATAAAAACAGGACGGGGAAATCCCGTACCGACCAACACCATTTATCATATTTACCGGTCATTTACTGTACTTTCAGTAAAATATGGAAACAGGAAAAAAAACAGGATAATCAGGAGAAAGGTTTTCCTGACCGTATTCTCTGTTCCTGTTTTTATATAGGGGAAAGTTCCTGCTTTTTATCCAAGAAAGTTCCCGTTTTTCAGGCTCAAACGCCAAACCCCATATTATTAAAATTTAATATTTATCAGCTCAGTCAAAACATCAACCTTACTGGAGTCCTGGGCACCAGTTCTTGTTCCCATAGCAAGGTGGGATGAATGCTTTGCCTTGCAGATTGCATACTGCAGAGTGCTAGCTGTTGCGCTGCTAGTGCTTTTTTTTTTCAGGTCAAGCGGCAGGAAACTCACACAGATGGCTTGGCCCAAGTTCATTCACAATCCTGGGAGTTTGCTCCCAAAAATAGTGACCCATGTTCGTTCACAGCAGATAGTTTGGCCAGTCTTTGCATTTCTTTCCCTTTTCATGTTCTTTTTTTACAGCTAATTATTCTTTGCCCAAGGTAGATCATGATAATTAAAAGAAATTGCTAGTTGACTTTTCTATGGAAATGTGCATTGATAAGCTCACCATACCTCATGATTTGTGGACTTATGATCTTATATAATTTGCTTGTGACACCTAAATCTTGAAGTTATGGACTCATGGTCATGTAGTTTAGTGTCCCTGATTTGAATTATCGGTTCCCGACCGAATTATCCTGTTTCTGATTTCCCGACATAACTGTTTCCGTTTTCCTAGCCAGTGTTCCCAATCATGTTTCCGTTTTCGGTAAAAATATGAAATCAAAAGTGGTTAAAGGATTTTGACAACTGCTCATCCCTAGTTGGAGTGTTCACAAGCTCACAACAATTGACTGTAGATATATGGTTTGGAACAAGTCAGATTGATCATACAATATGTTTTGAAGCACAGCAACGGATTTCTTGACCGCAACACGCTATGTCAAGAGGAAGTAAAAGCACTTGCTTGAACAGTTCGTTCTCACTAATTATTCTATATCTATTCCAAACAAGTGAAATTATGAGCTCAACTAGTTATAGATGCATACAGTTGATTTCTGGTCTTGTAGCATGTCAGTGCTTGTAGAGATTTAACAGTTCATTTCACAATTCTGACCATAAGCTTGCCTACTGGAAGAACACTAATATTGGTGATCGTTCGGGTGCCATAAAATTAAAAATAAAAAAAATGACAGCAAAATGTTCTGCATGTCTTCTGCCGAAATCGCCAATAGAGTGACTGATATGAATTGGCCAGCTATTTGTATTGGTTGAGCTGATACTATCAATCATTGATTTCCTTTTTTATTTTTGTTTTGAAAGAGCTGGCAGGAGCTCTGCCAAGCATATATTTAATATAGTAGGGGACATATAACTACAAAACATAAATGGAAAATGACAGATTCGATTTAGAAGCAGAATTTTCAGTTTTTATGTTTTTTTTTTATCTAAACCAAGTAGCGAAGATGAACTTCCACATGTGTTTAGACTTTAGACTCCCATGGTCCCACCCTTGTTCCACACATCTTTCAGCGTCCATCTCTGCACCACACATCTTTCAGCTTCCGTCTCTTAACTCCCGGTAGTTCACTGCACAGTATCTTCTAGAAATTGCTTTCTACTCCAACTTGCTAGTACTTTCCTCACCTACCAGGGTACCAGTACGATTTTGCCTGGATCCCTTGCCAGCGCTCGCCTTGCCTAGCTGGGCTGGGCAAGAAGCTGGAAATGTCAACGTGTTTGGATCCGTTGTCGGCTGCCTCGGTGCCGTGAAAGCAAGCGTTTCCTTCGATAAGATCAGGCGGGCCGATTCGGCTCCCTTGCGCCGGCAAAGCGGCAAGGCTTGCTTGGGCGTGCGAACCCGTCAAATGGGGAAGCATGGAACCGGAGGAGACGAGGAGGTGAGACAGGACGGAGACGAGGAGGTGAGACAGGACATGCATACCGGCGAGGTTGCCAGGGCAGAGTAGGTCGAGCAGATCGCGAAACCACTCCATCTCCATGTCGAGGCCCACTTGATTGCCCATTTTGTCGAAACCCCTTGCACGGATTTCATCCGGGCTGAGCGCCGTGGCGCCGCCCACGGCGAAGTTGGCCCCGCACGCGAAGTCCTCCGCGCTCCGTCCGCTGAGATACGGCCGCACGAACGGGAGGCCCAGCGTGTCCGCTGCGACCACGTGAATGAATCCCAAATCTCAAATCAGTACTGCCACTGCCACGCAGTCTAATTGATCAATCGGTCGATCGATCGATTGTTTGGTACTAGCTCCGTAGTGTTAGTGTAGGTAGCTTACCGATGAAGTCGACCACGAGGCGTCCATTGGAGGCGCGCCCGGTGGCGCGGTGGAAGAAGGTCTCGCCGTAGGGTGGCCGGAGCGCGGCCGCGCCAGAGTCGTTGCCGTAGACGAACGGGTAGTTGCCGGTGTCCGCCAGCGAGTCCCCGAAGCTGAACACGCGCGGATAGCAACCCGCCGCTGGCGCCACTGCATCCAATAGTAGCACCACAACCGCCGCCGCAGCCGCCGGCAAGAGGAGCCCTCGTCCTCCTCTCGCGGAGGCTGAGGAAGGCATGGCGAATCAGCTCGGGGAGACGGGCACGCCGTCGAAGAGGCCGAACAAGTCTCTTATTGGGGAACGCCTCAGCGTCACCAAACCAATATCGACATCAGCGTCTGACTGCGACTGCAACCCCACTGATGGCAACAAAAGCTAATTTTGTAAGAAAAAAGAAAAAAAAAGCAATCCCACGCTGATAGCAACAGAAGCTAATTTTGTAAGAAAAAAGAAAAATAAAGAAAGAAAAGAAAAGCAAAGGTACTCACCATTCGATGATAGAAGGCCGTGGTTTTGGAGCTCCGGGTTCAGTATCTAGGCTTCCTCTCAACCTTATTCCAGTTTCCACGGAGTTAGTTTGATACACTAGCGATTAGCGAGCAGGCTGGCGAGACGGTGGGAGGATGAAAAATAGATGATACTCCGTGCGTTGCTGCGGAAATCTTACAGTAACATGTAAGATACGAGGACATAAAGAATAATATGTTTTGATAAAGAAAATGGATTATACATGACAAAAAGAGAAAAACACCAACTACTTATGTGGAAGCTATAAAAACGTCTTGTTGTACAGCTTATCAATTAGCAAGTGGCACATGACTACACAAAGAACACGCCTTGAAAAATTAGATTAGATGGCACAATGTTTATATTAGGAAAAACAAATGGATTTTCACATCTAACTTCAATCACCCTTTTTTCTGATTTTGAGTCCCCTTCCCCAACGGCAAGACAAAAAAAACTTTACATATATTTAAATAATGATTGAACCGTGCCTATCTTATCCACAGCAGCATGCGGCAGCTCCCCTCCTTCATCCCGTGACCGAATCCCCTTCTCTTCCCTTCGTGAGGCAAGGTGAGCAGCATTAGACCTTAGACGACACAGGCAGAGAGAAGTTGGACTCTTTGCCAACAGTTATGCGGGCTTCATGATCATATATTCATATAGTATATAGAAAGAAGAGAAGTAGACGCCCGAAAGCCCAACCTCGTTTTTCCGTCATCGCTGCCTCTTCCTTCTTGGTCCCGCTCGACTGCAAATTTCTTCCACCACTACGTCTCAATTAGGTTGTTCGCTGGTTTGTTTATAAACTGATAAGTCCAGTTGATACTGATTTGTTATGAGAAAAAAATACTATTAATTGGCTGATAAACTCTAGTTGAAATCAACGAGCGAACATTGAGAACGGGCTGAATATCGGTTGTCCGCATCTGCCGCACAACCGCTGTCAGCCAGAGCTAGCTTCTTCCTGGAGACACTGTACGCCCACGCTAGCAACTTCCGCCTCGGTCGATCTGCAGACACTGCACACTCGGTTGAGGCGGAGGTCCGCAGGAAGGGCGTGCCCCCGGCGCCGCTGCCGGTGGCCATCATCGTGACGACTGCACTCGTGTTGTCGCACAGAGCGAAATTGGCACATCAACGGTCCCTCGATGTGGGTACCGACGCATACCACCACTGCTGCCGCTCGACTGACTGCCACCGTCGTCACCGCTGGACACGCAGGGATGGCTCAGGTTTAATAAAAGGGTTGCAACTCGTGGGTGGGGTAGTAGCGGAGTAGACAGAAGACCGGTGGCCAAAAATGACCGTTCATTTCGTCTACCACTGCCAGTTTATGAAATTACCAATAGCAGTTTATGGAATTGGGAAGGAACAGATGCATGTCTTGTGAACGCTGGCTGATGGGAACGGAGGAGACCCTTCAGCTACCGATTTTTTTTGTTTTTTAGCCTTTTCTTTTAAAAAAATTCATAAATATGTCCCTGATGGTATGATTTTAAAATCTAGGTCCTTAGCTCGGCATCATCGTTGGTAATCTCAGCGTCATAGATTTTGGCACTTAGGTCTTAGGCTCGGCGTAGACGTGGCGGTGACTTGACAAGCACTTTGGCGCCGTAGATCTTGGCGCCAAGCTTGACGCCGTGGTTATTGGCGTCGAGAACGGCGCCATGATCTATGACGCTGAGGTGGTGTCCCAACCTTCCTGCCCGAGCCTTTCTTCTCTTTTTTCTCCTCCCTCTCGGGTTTTCTCTCCCCACTTCGCCCTACCTCACAAATCGGCATATTGGACTTTGAAAACTTTGATTTGATCCGTAGATCTTCAAGAGCAAGGTATCCTCACTCCCTTCTAGTTTTTTTAAATCGATTTGGTATATATATTAGTCGGATTTTTTAACTTAAGAATCATCATTACTTAGGGTTTCATGCAATTTTAATATTTATATTATACAACCGTAGGATGCCAAGGCGTAGAAAAGCTACCAAACCAAAGTAACTGTCGGTGGTACGACCCCGGATACCCACAGCAGACCACATGGGCTGCGCCCCCAGGGGCGGCTCAGCCCACGAGATGAAGCCTTGTGGGGCATGACTCTGCTCGGCGCCTCCCGCAAGATACTGGGAAGATATTCTGAAGATGCTACGAGATCTATTAGGATACGTATGATCCCATGATTCCTGTAATCTATTATTACTTTTCGGTTATCTCTCAGATCTAACCGACTTGTAACCCTGTCCTCCGGACTATATAAGGTGGGCAGGGACCCCCTCCAAACTCACGCAATATCATACGATAGCCAATATAAACCAATAGACCACAGGAGTAGGGTATTACGTCATACTAAAGGCCTGAACCTGTCTAGCTCGTGTGTCTCTGTTGCCTTCTTGTTCTTGATTACACGCCTCTCTGTCGATCAATCTACCTTCATGGGATACCCCTCGGAGGACTGCCGATGATATTTTGTCGACAGCTGACGCGTCAGGTAGGGGTATGCGTGCTGTTTTCTTATCGAACAAGATGGCTTTTTCCGTAGGCTCTTCGTCCCTCCCGTAGCCCGGCCATATCTTCACGGTCGGATCCATCTCGTGGGTCATCGACGCTGATAGAGTCGGAGAGCTCATCGAGCCGGTACAGATCAATTCTGCGTCGATCACCCCAGCACCTACGACTGCAGATCCAATCTCCGAACCGCCTCCGAGGTCACCTTCATCAACAACTCGCCGTCCGCTTCCTCGCTACCAGAGGAGGCAGATCGACAACGACGATCTGATCGCATCAATCGATCGGGTTGGTCTGAAGCTCGTCGATTGCCTCTCCATCGCCGAATCAGCTCTGGACACTCTGGTTCAGCGCCGACCACCCTCCGATCCAGATCTATCGGAGGCTGCTCGGGAGACTCCAAGGGTTACGGCCCTACCCTTTGGGTTCGCCAACGTCGCCGCCGCCTACCAAGATGCCCTAAGGGGCAGATTCGCCGACCAGGCTGGAGATGTCCATCCTCCCACCGACCAGATCACCGACCAGCCTCCACCAATCGTCAACATGCTGCACGTCGGTCGACGCCCCGGAGCATCCCTCTAAACCATCCTGAAGATGAATCCGGACTCCGAGTCCCAGGGCTCTATGGAGACCATCGCCAAAACCACCATCGAGCTACTTCCTCTCTCTCCTTTCTGCGGTGGCGCAATCTTCAACGCAAGCGTCGACAGCCCCCCTCGGAACAGTGAAACCGAGGAGGAATGCGCCGCTCGCGAGAACCGAAACATCAACCATGCGCAGCGCCGAGCAAACGAGGCTTCCCTTACGAGGGCCGAGTAGCAGCTTGACTCACAAGGAAGGCCACTCCAGAGCAACCTCGACGACAAGTTTGTCCGTGTTGACGGCCACGACGTCTACAAGACTCCAAGCGCCAATCTAGCAGTGGCCGCCAACGAGCTCACCTAGATCTCGCAGACACCAGAGGTCGCCAAGGTCACCGCCATGTTTAAAGCAGCGCACTATCAGGTCAACGAGATCTGCTAGGATCAGAGACCTTCATGCTCCACAACCTCGATTCGCCGGTCAGCCGCGCAAAGATCTGATCGCCGCCTGAAAGGTCCTTGTTTGGTTTTGGTAATTGAGTGACAACTTAGGTGGACTAATTGTGTTTATGTGAGATACACAGGTGATTAGTCCATAGGTACATGTGTATGAGCAACATAGGCCATGGAGGTGAAAATGGCTTGGAGATGTTGCAAAGCTCACACATGTGATGATGAAGGAGCTTATTGCACATGAGACATGACATTGAGTCATGTGATCAAGGTGGAGAAGATCAAGACAAGACTTGGCTTGATGGACCGGTTTGCAAGCGTGAAGGGCAAGTCAAAGGCTTTGGAGTGATGGACCGCGTGGCGGTGAAGCTTGAGCAAGACTTGGCGCCGATGGACGATGGCAACGGTGAAGAGCAAGTGAAGTCAAGATCGATGAACCAATATGATCACGTGATGATATGAAGTGGATCATATCATTGTCGATCGAGTTGGTGCATGTGTTGCATCAACATTGAAGGAGATGGAATGGAATGCGCAAGGCAAAGGTATAACCTAGGGCATTTCATTTCACCGGTCATAGGTGAGTAGAGAAGTTTATGACCGGGTTTAGGATAGATGGCCGTACTATCAAGAGGGGCAAACTTGTTTGCATATCGGTCATCTAGTGCCACTCGAGTGATCTAACTTTGCATCGTCGCTAGGATCGAGTGGCGTGGCAAGTTGAGTGGCTAACATCCTTTGGGAAATGATTGTGAAAAGCTAACACACATACACATGGTGGTGTACACTTGGTGGTGTTGGCACATTTACAAAGCTCAGCGGGATTCGACGCTTTCGGGAAAATGGAATGCCTATTTTCTATTGCGTCGAATGCAAATTCTTGTGGTTGGCACATTAGAGCAAGGGTGAAGAAGTTAGAAGTGAAAACGAGTTGATCGCGAAGACGCTGGCGTCGGTCAACTGACCAGACGCTGGGTCTAAAAGCACCGGACGCTGGCAGGGTGCGTCCGGTTAGGCTGACGTACGGTGACGCAAAGGCTGGAGTGTGACCGGACGCTGGGCTACGTCCGATCAAGTGTGACCGGACGCGTCCGGTCGAGGTCGGTACCTTACTGGAAACGACCGGACGCTGGGGGTTCAGCGTCCGGTCAGTTGAAGCTGCTGTGTCCGATCAGGTCAAGTGACCGTTGGAATCGGGACACGTGGCCGTCTGCGGGCGACCGGACGCTGAGGTCCAGCGTCCGGTCAACACAACCAGAGCGTCCGGTCGGCCCGATTTTTGCCCAGTGAAGGGGTAACAGCTAGTTTAGCCCTTGGGGCTATAAATAGAAGTGGCCTTCGGCCATGACTGGTGTTGAGCACCTTGGGGGACTTTGTGTCCATGCTTGAGAGTGCTTAGGAGCCCTCCATCTCACACATACTTGATAGCGATCATCCGATTGTGTGAGTGAGTGATTCTAGTGCGATTGCATTATGAGGTTGCATCGAGTGGCACTAGGTGATCGAGTTGCAAGCCGGTGGTGCTTGTTACTCTTGGAGGTTGCCACCTCCTAGATGGCTTGGTGGTGGTCTCCGTCGAAGCGCACAAGAAGCTTGTGCGGCGCTCCGGAGAAGTGCTTGTGAGGGGCATTGTGCTCGCCCCGCGGGAGCCGCGAAGAGCAACTCTTGTAAAGCGTGTCATTGAGCTACCCTCACTCAAGGGGTAGGTTCTTGCGGTGCCCGACGTGCGGGCTTAGCGGGTGATGCTAATTAGCCGCCGAACCACCAAGTGAGCGGTCGACACATTGGGGACTAGCGTGTTGGCAAACACGTGAACCTCGGGAGAAAAATCATCGTGTCAACCTTATTCTTCCCGTTGGTTTGCATCCCCGTTACACAAGCTTGCAATTACTTTTATACATATTAAGCTTGTGTAGTTGCTCTTGTAATTAGATAGCTTGTGTAGCTTGCTAATTACCTTCTTGCTTGTGTAGCATAGAAGTAGCTCCCTTGCGTGGCTAATTTGGTTTTAGTAACCTTGTTAGTCACATTGCTTAGTTTGTGTAGCTAAGTTTTTGCGCTTACTAATTAGGCATTGGTTGCCTTGTTATTGAGCATTGCTAGTGAGCTTTGTTAGCTTTGTGCTTTTGCTTACTAGCATGTGTAGGAGCTCTCTTGTTGCTTAAAATACTAGTGGCATAGGTTTGTGTAACCTTGCTCCTAGAATTGTTTAGGAGAGCTCTAACTAGCCCGGCACCTTTGTTGCATAATTGTTATCTTCACAAGGTGCTAGTGAACATATATAGTGGGGTATAGTCTTGGCTAGACCGATAGTTTTAATTCCGCATTTGTATCGGTTAGCCGACGCGATTAAGTTTTAGAAAAGACTATTCACCCCCTTCTAGTCGCCATCTCGACCCTTCAAGTGGTATCAGAGTCCGGTCTCTCATTTGTGGTCTTCACCGACCCGAGAGGATGGCGCCTAATGGGCTAGATGGTTGTGAGAATCACATTTTTAATGGCACTAACTTTGCACTTTGGAAAAATCATATGCTCGATCATTTTCGTGCAAAGGGACCTAAATTTTGGTGGGTTGTCACTAGTGGTCTCTCCCATGTCTTGGATCATAGAACTCTAACCAAAGCTCAAAGAGTCCTCTATGAATTTGATGCACATGCTTGTTGTTTTCTATTGGATGCTTTACATTTTGATTTGATGAAGCAAGTAAACTACAAGGGGACCGCTCGTGAGATATGGGACTCCATCAAGGACACCTTCGGTGATTCCTCCACATGGGATGATGGAAAATTCAAGAAGGAGGACGAGCCCAAGAAGGAGACACATGAGTGTGTTGAGCATAACCACAATTTGGTGATTGTGGAAGATTGCTCCACCTCATTGTCAAGTGAGGATGATGATGATCAATCCACTACAAGTTCACTTGACAAGGTTGATGATGATGCCACAAGTGTTGCAAGTGATGATGCTACCCCATGCACACTTGATGGTGATGATGGTTCATGCTCAAGCCATGATGATGCTACTACAAGCCCATCCACTACACCACATTGTCTCATGTCACAAGGTGACACCAAGGTATCAAATGATGATGTGGTTGATCATGTTGATTCATATGATGAGCTTGTTAGTAGACTTGCTAGCATGACCATGTCTTTAGAAAATGAGAGAGCTAAAACATTAAAATTAGAAAATGAGAACTCATTTCTAAAGAACTATTGTGAAGATCATAAGAAATTACTTGATGCATATAAATCTTCACTTGATGAGCTTAAATTGAATCATGAGACACTACTTGCATCTCATGAAGAATTATTAGAACAACATGCTTCTCTCATTAAAGTATTCACAAAGAAACTTAAAAACAATGAGAGTTCATCACATGGGTCAATTGATCAATCACATACTATTGCTAACCCTTGTGATGTAGGCAAGAAGTATGTATCCACCTCTTGTGATGATTTATTAGATATGCCATGCTCTTCACATATAGATGCTTGTTCTACTTCTATGTCTTGTGAGACTAACCTTTTGAAGGAGAACAATGAGCTCAAAAATGAAGTAAAGAAATTGAGCAACAAATTAGAGAGGTGCTACAACTCTCAAGTCACCTTTGAGCATATGTTGAAAACTCAAAGAAACTATGGTGACAAGTGTGGCCTTGGCTTCGAAAAGAAGATGAGAAAGGGCGAAAGAAAGAGAGAAAGAAAGATAAAGAAGCTACATCAAAGAAAGCTCTCTCACACCATGTGCTACCGGTGTCATGAAGCGGGACACTTTGCAAATGGTTGCCCTAACATCGAGAAGCTCAAGTTGAAGAAAGAAGAAGAGAGGCTAAAGCATGTCAAGTGCTTCAAGTGCGACACTTGGGGTCATCTTACCTCGATGTGCCCAACCAAGGAATTGGTGAAGCAACAAGTGAAGCCTCAACCAAAGCCACAAGTTGAGCAAGAGAAGACACCCCAAGAGCAAATCAAGATCAACCAACATGTTGGTGATGATTTGATGATCAAGAAGAAGAAAACAAGAAGGGGTGGAAAGGCAAGGCATCCAATGCAAACCCAAGATGCCTAGATGATGAGCAAGAATGAAGATGAAAAGAAAGATCATGCTCACATCAAGTGTTTCAAGTGTGGAAGTACGGGACACTTTGCCTCTAAGTGTCCTACCAAGCTTGAGAAGAAGGCTCAAGCAATCCATGAGAGGCAAGGCAATGAGAAGCACCACATGAGCAAAGAAGAGAAGGCTCAATCAAAGAGAAAGTGCTATTCATGCCGGGAAAGGGGACACATGGCACATTCATGTCCCCTAGGTAAAATTTCTAAGCCTATTTCAATTGATGATCATGATATGCTTAGAAAGGATGGTAATGGTACCTCTATGGTTGCTATTGCAAAACATCCCGCTACTCATACTAAGGCATTGCCTAAGCATGTTGCTCCTAACTTGAGAGGACCCAAAGTTGTTTGGGTACCATCAAAAAGTGGATGAATGTGTGTAGGTACCATTGGCATTGGAGGCTTGATTCAATTGTCTTCATAGCGATCATCATATGTTGAATCAAGATATAAAGCTTAGTGCACATCCAATCCCAATGCCATGACAAATTAAGTGAAGTCCAAATGTGCTACAACATACAAGTGTAAAATTCAAGTTGTGGTGATTTATTGAATTATTTGATGACTTGCAAATATTTGAGTTGAAGCTTACTAATTGGATGGTCATGAGTTAACCAAGGTATATCTCTTGTTGAGCATTTCATTTGGGTGCATATGAGTTGATTGAATTGGATAAATATGCAATGTTGCTTGCTATGAGATGTTTGAATGGATAATTGATTAGTAGTCAAGTTTGGATTGATTTGTGTTGGATAAGTTCATAAGATGACTTTTAGTAAGTGGTTTGAATGGATATATGTCTTATGGAAGTATTCAAACAAGTTAGTATCAAGTTTGATTCATATTTGATGAAGAATAGCTCAATTGTTGAAATCTGTCCTATATTGCAAAATCTGAGCTAGCTGTGAACTTAGCCATGTTTGAATATTGAAAACTTATTGGATTGGCATGAAAATCGGTATACATGCTCTAGACTTATGGTATAAGATGCTGTAAAAATTTCATGAAAATTGGATAAGAAATGCTTCGGTTTTGGAGTGGTTCTTGTCAGCTATAGTGCAGCAGTTTTTCAGCATATAGCAGTGGTGGAAGAATTGATATATGACAGCAATCTAGAAGTCAAATAAAGCTCAAATTTTTACAGCTGCTAGATAACTTAGTAAAGAACATCTCCACCAAATTTCGTGGTTTTTGGATTTGTACTTTGGGAAATATGCTTATTTCTTTGAAGGGTACAAAATCTGTCAGAAAAGTGACAAATGTTGGATTAATCAAGAGTCACTTTGATTGAAAGGTCCTCAAGTTGGAAACATGTTTACAAGTGTTTGAGGTACCTAAGTTTGGTTTTGAGATGATCTAGAAGCATGACAAGCAAAGAGTACAAGGCCATTTGATTGTGGAAGTGTATTTTGCACATATTTGGTACTCAAATTGGAAGATCAAGATCAAACTCAAGATGAAGTTGAAGTTTAAGTTCTAGTGACTATTGGAAATCATTTGGTAGAAAGAAATGAACTTAAACAAGAAGAAAGAAAAGGACTTAAAGAAGGAATCAAGGTTACTCATCAAGTTAAGTCCATCACTTGGATCAATCAATCAAGTTATTTCAAGTAAGTGTCAACAATGGTTTTTGGAGAGAGGTCACTTCTTCCTAGTGTAGGGGCTTGCCGCCTTTGAGTAGGTAAACCAAGTGTGGTACTTGGAAGGCTAACATGGAAGTGGTGATCCGAGGGACATTTGAGATGCTTAGTTGAAGCAATCAAAAGGGTTGATCAAGAAAAGCAAGCAACACCCAAAAGAGAGCTAGTCATAATATTTCAAGTGGTATTCTCAAGTTAATGCTCTCATGCAAGCAAAGATCAAAAGATAAAGCAAGTCAACCACAACAAGAAAGTGCACTTGATCATAAGTGGTATTCATTTCATATGGGTGAAGAATAAAATTCAAACATGGTATCTATTGGTCTTCACCAAGCTTATAATTGGACTTCACATTGCTATTGGAGTAATGAATTGGAATCTATATGACTATCCTGTACTCCAACATAGCAAAGGTATCATTGTAATGTGCATGATCATTTCATCCCTTACTAGTATGCAGTTAGTGCATATAGTACATGCTTCATAGGATCATGCATAACAAATGAAATGTTTAAATTCATAGCCTACCACTATTGCTTGAATGATTACTTGATCTAGTGGTTAGTATATGAATTTGTTCATGAGCTAGTGATCCCAAGTACTTGACTTAATTTGGATTGCTAAACAAGTGACAAGTACAACATTGACAAGATAACCCTTAAAAGAGGTGTGAAGAAGCTTGTCATTGGTTCAAACTGGACTTGAAAGCTTAAGCAAATCAATTTAGTTCAAGTCACATAAAAAGCTCATGATAATGATAAGAGTACAAGCACAAGACAACAATGCAAATTGATATCTAGTTTGTATGTTTCAAATGGTATCTAGACTCAAGTAATTTATCAAGAATCTACAAATAATGTCTAGATCAACTCACAAGTGATATCCTATAAGTGGTACTCATGAAGATAGCAAATGTTTAAGAAATGGTCTTTATTGATAAATCAAACAAGTGGTTCCATACTAGAAGATTCTTTCAAATAGTATTCACTTCCTACAAGTGGTATCTATACATAGTAGACGATGGTTCCACAAGTGATCCTCACCTTTAAGTGATCATCAAATGAAGAATGCATCCCTCAACTACAAGAGTTCAAGTGTATCAAATGGATGACCCATGCTATCACATAGGGGGAGGTGTCACACAAATTGGTATCAAGATCAAAGATCCTACATGTGGTATCTCAAGAAGCCCTACACAAGATACAAGTGGTATAAGTTACAAGTGGTGTCATTCCAACAATCAAGTGATGTCCATCAAAATACAAGATTCAAGCCTCAACCATCTACCCCAAAATGCATACCTTTGTATCAATGAGAAGCACACCTTTTATGGAAATTGATGACAAAGGGGGAGAGATTGTACAAAGATATGAAAGCTTGATTGAATGGGGGAGAGATTGTACAATGGGAGAGATGAGATACAAAAGAAATAGAGGTTGGACATGGACAAAGAGGGAGCAACATTGAAGAAAAGAGATGGATCAAAATTCTTGGACAAGAGAAGCACACAAGTAGGGGGGAGCAAGCTCATGAACTTTGATTGATTACATTTGATATGTGCATAATCATGTGCTTGCTTGCATTGCATAAGCTTTTAAATTCAATATGCATGCTTGTGTGGTGTATGCTAGTTGTAGAACTTGGATGATGATTTGATAACTAGCATGTATAGGATGATAGCTAGACACTTGGTATGCTTTTCAAGTAATGCTAGTACCTTGCTTTTAATGTTGATCTCACAAGGTATCTAGTGCTTTTATTTCCAAGTAATGTCTAGCTAACCATGGTGCTAAGGATGAACTTAAAGGTACAAATCCGATTGGTACACGCTTCAAAGGTTTATTCTATACACCTTAGCATCATTTTGTAGTATTTACTCTCCCACAATTTCAATCTATGCATATGTGCAAGCTTCAAATTAAATACTTTAGCACATATATAGGGGGGGCTAATACTACCATTTTGGGTTTGTGGTACTTGTCCAAAATCATTTACACATGGTAAAATTGCTTGGGCAAGCAACATGAATCCAAAAGAGCTTAATTTATATATCTTTGTAGAGTTGTCATCAATTACCAAAAAGGGGGAGATTGAAAGGTCCTTGTTTGGTTTTGGTAATTGAGTGACAACTTAGGTGGACTAATTGTATTTATGTGAGATACACAGGTGATTAGTCCATAGGTATATGTATATGAGCAACATATGCCATGGAGGTGAAAATGGCTTGGAGATGTTGCAAAGCTCACACATGTGATGATGAAGGAGCTTATTGCACATGAGACATGACATTGAGTCATGTGATCAAGGTGGAGAAGATCAAGACAAGACTTGGCTTGATGGACCGGTTTGCAAGCGTGAAGGGCAAGTCAAAGGCTTTGGAGTGATGGACCGCGTGGCGGTGAAGCTTGAGCAAGACTTGGCGCTGATGGACGATGGCAACGGTGAAGAGCAAGTGAAGTCAGGATCGATGAACCAATATGATCATGTGATGATATGAAGTGGATCATATCATTGTCGATCGAGTTGGTGCATGTGTTGCATCAACATTGAAGGAGATGGAATGGAATGCGCAAGGCAAAGGTATAACCTAGGGCATTTCATTTCACCGGTCATAGGTGAGTAGAGAAGTTTATGACCGGGTTTAGGATAGATGGCCATACTATCAAGAGGGGCAAACTTGTTTGCATATCGGTCATCTAGTGCCACTCGAGTGATCTAACTTTGCATCGTTGCTAGGATCGAGTGGCATGGCAAGTTGAGTGGCTAACATCCTTTGGGAAATGATTGTGAAAAGCTAACACACATACACATGGTGGTGTACACTTGGTGGTGTTGGCACATTTATAAAGCTCGGCGGGATTCGACGCTTTCGGGAAAATGGAATGCCTATTTTCTATTGCGCCAGATGCAAATTCTTGTGGTTGGCACATTAGAGCAAGGGTGAAGAAGTTAGAAGTGAAAACAAGTTGATCGTGAAGACGCTGGCATCGGTCAACTGACCGGACGCTGGGTCTAAAAGCATCGGACGCTGGCAGGGTGTGTCCAGTCAGGCTGACGTACGGTGACGCAGAAGCTGGAGTGTGACCAGACGCTGGGCTGCGTCCGATCAAGTGTGATCGGACACGTCCGGTCGAGGTCGGTACCTTACTGGAAATGACCGGACACTAGGGGTTCAGCGTCCGGTCAGTTGAAGCTGCTGCGTCCGGTCAGGTCAAGTGACCGTTGGAATTGGGACATGTGGCCGTCTGCGAGCGACCGGACGCTGAGGTCCAGCGTCCGGTCAACACGACCGGAGCGTCCAGTCGTCCCGATTTTTGCCCAGTGAAGGGGTAACGGCTAGTTTAGCCCTTGGGGCTATAAATTGAAGTGGCCTTCGGCCATGGCTGGTGTTGAGCACCTTGGGGGACTTTGTGTCCATGCTTGAGAGTGCTTAGGAGCCCTCCATCTCACACATACTTGATAGCGATCATCCGATTGTGTGAGTGAGCGATTCTAGTGCGATTGCATCATGAGGTTGCATCGAGTGGCACTAGGTGATCGAGTTGTAAGCCAGTGGTGCTTGTTACTCTTGGAGGTTGCCACCTCCTAGACGGCTTGGTGGTGGTCTCCGTCGAAGCGCGCAAGAAGCTTGTGCGGCGCTCCGGAGAAGTGCTTGTGAGGGGCATTGTGCTCGCCCCGCGGGAGCCGCGAAGAGCAACTCTAGTAAAGCATGTCATTGAGCTACCCTCACTCAAGGGGTAGGTGCTTGCAGCGCCCGACGTGTGGGCTTAGCGGGTGATGCTAATTAGCCGCCAAACCACCAAGTGAGCGGTCGACACAACGGGGACTAGCGTGTTGGCAAACACGTGAACCTCAGGAGAAAAATCATCGTGTCAACCTTATTCTTTCTGTTGGTTTGCATCCCCGTTACACAAGCTTGCAATTACTTTTATACATATTAAGCTTGTGTAGTTGCTCTTGTAATTAGATAGCTTGTGTAGCTTGCTAATTACCTTCTTGCTTGTGTAGCATAGAAGTAGCTCCCTTGCGTGGCTAATTTGGTTTTAGTAACCTTGTTAGTCACATTGCTTAGTTTGTGTAGCTAAGTTTTTACGCTCACTAATTAGGCATTGGTTGCCTTGTTATTGAGCATTGCTAGTGAGCTTTGTTAGCTTTGTGCTTTTGCTTACTAGCATGTGTAGGAGCTCTCTTGTTGCTTAAAATACTAGTGGCATAGGTTTGTGTAACCTTGCTCCTAGAATTGTTTAGGAGAGCTCTAACTAGCCCGACACCTTTGTTGCATAATTGTTATCTTTGCAAGGTGCTAGTGAACATATATAGTGGGGTATAGTCTTGGCTAGACCGATAGTTTTAATTCCGCATTTGTATCGGTTAGCCGACGCGATTAAGTTTTAGAAAAGACTATTCACCCCCCCTCTAGTTGCCATCTCGACCCTTCACTGCCCAAGTCGCTTCACCGACCAGCACTGCAACGACAGGCAACCCCTCCAGGGCGGAGCTAGGGGCAACCGCATTGAACATCACCGCCAACACGACCAGGACATCGACCAGGATGTCCGAGTGTACCTCAACAATCTCTGAGATGCGCGATGATGTATCGACGAACGCCGCTTTGGTCGCCATGAAAAAGAAGTACGCCGCCGCCAGGAGTACGAGCAAGAGTATGGTAACCCAGACTCAGCTCTCGAGTCGCTCAACGCTGGCAACACTGCAGATGATGGTGCTACCAACCCCGAAGGGCCCCTAGAATTCATGAGGGCGCTTCGAACACTTCAGTGGCCCCGTGGTTTTAAAATCACTAGGGTTGAGCCCTACGAAGGAAGGATGAAGCCAACACAGTGGCTACAGGCTTACACCACTGCTGTCCGTGCCGCCGGAGGAGACACCAGTGTCTTAGCAAACTATCTTCCCATCATGCTCACACCAACCGCCATGAACTGGTTTACATGCCTTGCTCTGGACTCCATAGGATCCTAGGAAGAGCTGAAAAAAGTCTCCACCGACAATTATATGGCTATGTGTACTCGGTCGGGCACCAAGCATGATCTCAACCACATCAACCAGAAGCCATCCGAGCTCCTCCGTAGCTACATCAGATGCTTTTCCGAGATGAGGAATTCTATTCCCAACATCACAGAAGCGGAGGTCATCACTGCCTTCATCAGAGGGCTCCATCACCGTGAGCTTCGCTCCAAGTTCAACCGTAAGCCACCCACAGGGATTGGCGAGATGATCGCAACTACCAACCAGTACGCCGACGCCGAGGAAGCCGAGGTATGCTTCAACGAGGATGCGGGCACTCATCGCCCAACACGCCGCTACAACGACAGCCCTGACGAACGACACCACAACGACCGCCGCTACGACAACCGTAGTGACCATCGTGACAGCGGCCGTGATCGGCCAGAAGGACCCAAGTCTGGTAAAAATCGCCGCCGCCAGCCAGACCACATCGTCGCCACCGTTAATGAACCTTGCGCCAAGCGCAACTACGATGAGCAATACAAGAAGATTCTCAATGACCCGTGCCCTCTCCACAAGAACGCTAGACATAAGATGAAGGACTACCTCAGCTTGGCTAAGGAGTTCTAGGACAAAAAGCTGGATGACGACACCAACAATGGAGCCAGAGGCTGCCGACCACCTAGGGGCAATAACAATGCCTTCTAGGACCATGACAAGGTGGTCGCCACCATTTTCGGGGGCCTCACCTCCACCGAGAGCAGAAGAGAATGAAAGCTCACCACCCAGCGGGTGCTCGCCGTCACTACGAAAGACGCCGCCACCAACCCTAGCTATCGCCCATGGTCTGAGGTCCCCATCACCTTCAGCAGGGCCAACCAGTGGGCGGACATCCCCTACACAGGGCGTTTCCCCCTCATCGTCGACGCAACCGTCTAGAAAGTGCTTTTCAGAAAAGTACTCGTCGACGGTGGGAGCGCTCTGAATCTCCTCTTCGCCGGAGCCCTAAAGGAGTTGGGCCTCGGTATAACAGATCTCACACCCTCAGACTCCTCCTTCTAGGGTGTGGTACCTGGCAGGGCATCGAAACCGATTGGAGAGATCACCCTACCAGTACAGTTTGGCACGTAAAGCAACTACCGTATCGAGCACATCAACTTCTACGTCACCGACTTCAACACCGCCTACCACGCCATACTTGGTCGGCCAGCTCTGGCCAAGTTCATGGCCGTACCGCACTACGCTTATCTGCTGCTAAAGATGCCTTCGCCTGTAGGAGTCCTGGCCTTGTAGGCCAACTTCTCCACCGCCTACGCCTATGAGACAGAGAGTCTCGCTCTTGCCAAAGCCACCAACCTCTCCATCTAGATGGCTAGTGTGGTCACCGACACCAAGATGGTGCCCGTCGATGACCTAGAGATCCCATCGCTGGAGCCTCCTCGCGCCTCCACCAAGTCCAAGGAAACCAAGGAGGTCGGCCTTAGCCTCGATGACCCCTCCAAGACCATGAAGATTGGGGCTCACCTCGACCCCAAATAAGAAAGCGCGCTCGTCTCCTTCCTACATGCCAACGCTGATGTGTTTGCTTGGAAACCTATAGACATGCTGAGGGTACCGTGGGAGAAGATCGAGCACTCCTTAAATGTCTCGCCGACCGCCAAACCGATCAGGCAGAAACTCCGCTGATTCGCACCAGACAAGGAGTCTATTAGGGTAGAAATAAAATGGCTCCTAGCTGCTGGATTAATAAAAGAAGTGTACCATCCTGAGTGGTTAGCAAACCCTGTTCTCGTTCAAAAAAAAAGAATAAAGAATGGAGAATGTGTGTTGATTACACTGATCTTAACAAACATTGCCCTAAAGACCCCTTCGGTCTACCTTAGATAGATGAAGTTGTAGACTCCACTGCTGGTTGTAAACTGCTCTCCTTCCTCGATTATTACTCCGGCTATCACCAGATCTCCCTCAAGGAAGAAGACCAGATCAAGACGTTGTTCATCACGCCCTTCGGTACGTACTGCTACACCACCATATCCTTCGGACTCAAGAACATTGGGGTGACCTATCAAAGGGCCATCCAGATGTGTCTCGATCAACAGATCAACTACAACATTGAAGCTTACATCGACAATGTGGTTGTCAAGTCTAAGACCGCCGATGATCTTATCATCGACCTCAAAGAAACGTTCGCCAACCTAAAAAGGTACCGATGGAAGCTGAACCCTTCAAAGTGCATCTTTGGAGTTCCATCCGGTATACTCCTGTGCTACATCATCAGCACACGTGGCATTGAACCCAACCCTGACAAGGTCTCCACCATCACCAACATGAAACAACCAACATGCGTCAAGGATATACAGAAGCTTACAGGCTGTATGGTTGCTTTAAGCCGCTTCATATCGCGCCTCGGCGATAAAGGGCTATCGTTCTTCAAACTCCTCAAGGCCTCTGAGCGCTTTTCCTAGTTGGAGGAGGCAGACACAGCTTTCGAGCAGCTCAAGTTGTTCCTAACAAAGCCTCTGATCATGACGGCGCCACGGCCAGACGAAACTCTCTTGATCTACATCGTCTCTACTTCTCATGTCGCTAGCACAGCCATTGTGGTCAAACGTGAGGAGGCCGGGCACACCTATAAGGTGCAACATCTGGTATACTTCATCAGCGAGGTTCTTAATGAGCATAAGACTCGTTATCCTTAGGTTCAAAAGCTGCTATATGCCATCCTAATTACGTCGCGCATGCTCTGCCACTACTTCAAGTATTACAAGATCGCCGTGGTCACCAAGTTCCCTCCGGGGGACATTCTCCGCAACAAAGAGGCCAACGGCCACATCATCAAGTGGGCTGTCGAGCTTGGCACTTACTCCATCGAATTCAGAAGCAGGCCTACCATCAAGTCTTAGGCGCTTGCCGATTTCATCGCTATGGACCGAGATTCAAGAGCCCATCGCCGCTACTTGCCCTGAGCACTGGGTGATGTACTTTGACGGCACTCTCAACATCAATGGTGCTGGTGCGGGTATTCTGTTCATCACGCCGACCAAGGATAAGCTCCGATACATTCTCCGGATACATTTTTCGGCCTCCAACAACGCCGCCGAATATGAAGCATGTCTCTATGGACTCCGTATAGCCATCGAGCTCGGCGTTAAACGCATCATGGTGTACGAGGACTTTGCGCTGGTCATCAACCAGCTCAATAAAGACTGGTATTGCTCCAGTGAGAAGATGGATGCATACTACGCCGAAATCAGGAAGCTTGAAGGGAAGTTCTACGATATCAAGTACCACCACTGGTACGCGATCAAAATCAGCTCGCCGACCACCTATCCAAGTTAGGATCCTCTCGCATCGCGATTCCGCTAGGGGTCTTCGTTCAAGATCTTTTGGCGCCATCCATTAAAGAAGATAAGGAAATTCAGGAAGTTCCACCCACCAAGCAGTTGGTACTTATGGTACCTTCGCCAGCCACCGATTGGAGGGAATAGTTCATCAAGTACCTCACCAGCGCTGAAGTACCCACCGATAAGACTGAAACTGAACACTTAATCCATCGAAGCAAGCATTATGTGCTAGTGGAAGACATCTTGATGAGGAAAAGTGCTAAGGAAGGGATACTGCAGAAATGCATCACCCAAGAAGAGGGAGTGAAGCTACTTCTCAAAATTCACTCTAGTTCCTACAGCAACCACGTGGCCTCAAGAAACCTGGTCGACAAAGCTTTCCAAGCTAGTTTTTACTAGCCCACGGCCATCTCCGATGTAGAAGACCTCGTCCGACATTGTGAAGGATGCCAATTTTTCGCCAAGCAAATACACGTACCGACACAAGAGCTACAGACCATCCCAGCTTCCTGGCCCTTCGCATGCTGGGGAGTGGATATGATTGGGCCTTTTAAGCCAGTGCCAGGTGGTTTTCGATACGTATACATCGCCATCGACAAGTTCTCTAAGTGGATTGAGTATAAACCGCTCATCTCGGCTACTGCAAAGAAAGCAGTCGAGCTCTTTGAAGATATCATCCACAAATTCGGTCTCCCAAATAGCATTATCACTGACCTTGAAACTACGTTTACTGGGCATCACTTTTGGGACTTCTACGAAGACCGATGCATCTCCGTCAAATACATCTCCGTTGCCCATCCTAGAGCCAATGGCTAGGTCAAACGACATGATCCTTGGTTCCCTCAAAAAGAGGTTATATAAGAAAGAAGAAAAGCATCCAGGCATATGGCTCAAAGAGCTACCAGTTGTGGTCTAGGGACTGCGTACTCAAGCTAGTCACAGCACCAGTGTGTCTCCATATTTCTTGGTCTATGGCTCAGAAGCCATACTACCAGCGGATATTGCCTTCCGAGCACCTAGGGTGGAAAATTATGATGAAGAGCAAGCCGCAGTTGTTCGAACAGAGGACGTCGATAGGGTCGAGGAAGAATGCCTAATCACCTGCGTTCGCACAGCCAAATATCTAGAAGGCTTGCGGAGGTACTACAACCACAACATTAAAGGTCGTTCATTTGCTGTCGGTGACCTCATTCTCCACAGAAAACAAAAAACCAAAGGGATGCACAAGCTCTCCTCCCCCTAGGAAGGGCCTTATGTCGTCAAAGAGGTTACCCGACTAGGGTCTTATCGCCTATGTGACTTAGACGGAATCGATGTCCCAAACTCATGGCACATCGAGCACCTTATACGTTTCTATCCTTAAAATGCTCCAGATATGTATTCTCCACTCCATGATGAATAAAGTTTTTGTCTCCATAATTTGTCTCCATTATTTCTCCATTATGGTCTAATCTCCACTTACGATCGCCGAGCTCTAAGCTACTCCATAACGAACTCCAATACGAAATCACCATAACTGCGCCGACCACGTTTCTCCAAATCTCCAACGTATTTCGCCGAACAAGTTTCTCCAAATCGCCGACCACGTTTCTCCAAATCACCAACGTATTTCACTGAACAAGTTTCTCCAAATCACCGACCACGTTTCTCCAAATCTCCAACATATTCCACCGAACAGGTTTCTCCAAATCGCCGACCATGTTTCTCCAAATCTCCAACGTATTCCGCCGAATAGGTTTCTCCAAATCGCCAAACACTTGTCTCCAAATCTCCAAGATATTTCGCCGATCAACGAGTAGCATACGTTATGTCCTGTTCTCTATGGACAAGACCCAGTCTCTGATCTTTCCCTACATGTGCTATGGGCTCCGCGCTCTGCGTTATGGGTGGTCGACTGTGGTTCCTTGGTGATCCATGTTCCTCCTATATGTGAACGGGCTCCACGCTTGACATTATGGACTATGGGCTAGCCAAGGCCGAGAGCTCAGTAAAGAACTAACTACTCGGACACCACTTATACTACATTTATCTCCAAGTTATTTCGCTAACCGCCGAGCAGCACACGTTCCGCTCTGTGGTCTATGGAGAAGACCCAGTCTCTGATCTCTCCCTACATGTGCTATGGGCTCTACGCTCTGCGTTATGGGTGGTCGGCTATGGTTCCTTAGTGACGCCTGTTCCTCCTACACATGCACGGGCTTCGCGCTTGACGTTATGGACTATGGGCTAGCTAAGGCCAAAGAGTTTAGTAACGAACTAACTGCTCGGACGCTTCTTATACTATGTATAATTGCATTAGGGTTATTACTACAATGATTCTTCGCCACAAATACCAGCAAACTGCATAAACATGCACTTTATAACATTTATACACATACATAAATGTTTTCTGCGCTGTTGCGTGCTCTAATTACCCTCTCTAGATGTTACAGAGCATACTTTATGAGTAGATCACTGAGCTTCGCCATCGCCGTCCGTCTCGCCAAATAGGTCGATGTCATCGGCTAGCTTCTTCGCCGCGTCCTCCACCTCATCCTCCACCTACTGGTGGTCTGCCTTACCCATCCCTTCGATGAATCCAGCCCCTATCGCCTGAAGGTCAATGGTTGGATAGTGGGACCGGACCACCGCAAGGGCATGAGTAATGGTGGTAACAACGGCATCGCGGTTGAAGCTCTTGAAGTTCTCCCACACCGCCTTGCACCTCTCGATGATAGTGTCCAAACACAGCGGCCTACCGTCAGGCTGAGAAGTCGCCTCTAGGTCGATACAGTCGAGCACCGGTTTCATTTCAGCGACTTCGGCGTCAAATTTGTCTCTTTGGGTCCTGGCCTCCTGCTCTAGCACATCAAACTACGCCTTGACCCTCCGACAGTAGTCTACAAGCATTACAAGGCTCCATCAGTCAAGGAAATTACTCCAACAGTAACTCCAACCAAGAAGTACTCACCGTTCAGCTCCTCGGCCAGTTTGTCTACTCGCCCTAACTCCTTTGCCTTCTCCTCTCAGAGTTCCTCGAGGGCCTAGCGCAGCTGGCCGAGCTCCATGTTTTGCTCTACAAGCACAACAGCCATCACCAAAAATATTGCTTTTCAGCAATACAAGAGCACATTCGTTGATACGCCATACCTGTTTTCTGCTCGGATACGCTTCTGAGCTGCTCGGACTTCTGCTCTAGTTGCGTGGAAGCATCCACCAGCTACTCGGACTTGCCCTATAGCTGCTCGGATGCAGTCGCCAGCTGCTCGGATAGGACCCCCTTTTGGTATTCTAGGTCCCATGCGTTGGACTCAGCAAGGTCTCGCTCGCGCTTGGCCCTTTGGATGTTCCTCTCCATCAGCTTCATCGCCTCTTTGAGTTTTTCATTCTCCTCGGCGAAGGGCTCCATCCTCTTGATCAGCTGGTGCTACTGCTCGACAGTCCGAGTTATCCCCTTCAAACGCACAATGACAGTGACGAACTCTGATCTCTAACGTCAAAGACGAGCGCTCCAGATTCAGTACTAACCTTGATTTGTTTCATCACTCTAGCAAGGGCGGACTTCATTATCCTCATCTCCCTGGTGGTGTCCTCCTCCTCAACAACCACCACCTCATCACCGCGCTTGTAGAGGATTCAGATAGATTGGGGTCGAGGTTCATCACGCTCGATCTCTTCCACCTCGTCCTCCTCCATCGTAGCTGGAGGCACCACCTGGGGCTCGGTGGCCGAATAACATGTTTGACCATGCCCTCCGACGCCCCAGACAGCGCCGTTTGCTCCTCTGGCACCACAGGCCTCTCCGCTCCGAACGCCGACGCGGCATCGGTGGCTCTAGCCTCTGCTCCTGAAGACCCGATGATTTCCGCTGTTGCCCCGGGCATCGTCGCCGAACCATCCACCGTTGGAGCTAACTATTCATCGTCGCCAAGTTCGCTAGCAGTGGCAGTTGACTCCTCCACAGGCTGCCGAGCACCCGGGGACTCTGGGATGGGGTCCACCGGCATCTCCTCCACCCTAGGGCTAGCCTTCGGCTGCTCGTCAGTCTGGATGGGTGGGGCCGGATCCTTCATACGCCTCGCTCTACATCAGATCAGCTCATCAATCATCGAAAAAGGATAAGGAAATGACAACAAAATAACTCCAAGACAAGGGTACTTATGCAGCGGTTTTTTGGTAGATTTTTTGAACCAGCGCTGCCTACTTGAGCCCCCAGCCGCGGCCTTGGGGTCGACGCCTGCGTCTTGGGGTAGAGGTCCCGCGATATCTTCCATCGGCCTTTCCTCCGCCCGCCGCTCTTGGCCTCCCCTTGCATGCTGCTTGGGGACTCCCATCTCCTGTTGTTTGGGAACTTCCTCCCCTCCCCTCGATCGTTCCTCCGTGCGCGGGCTACACGGAGGCGCCTTCGTGCTCGATGGAGGAGCAACTGGAACTTCGTCGTCATCCGACCACTCAAACATCGTGGTCCTCCATGTCCGAGTGGTCTGGTCACCGCCAAGCGAGACGCCGCCTGGCTTGAGGGGAGCGGCACTCGCTGTCTTTCTCTTCTTCTAGGCTAGCTCGTCTGCCGCTGCCGTCTTCCCCTGGATTTTCTCCGACACTAGGGATGGACTCTCCGACGAGATGCTAATGGTTTCCTCCTTAGGCTACGTCGGTGGCCGAGCATCTACCGCCTGTGGCCGATCGCCCCTCGGCACGCCCGAGAAGTACACCGCTATTTCCTATGAATAGATCTTCGCATAAGTGAATCAGTCCACTGTTCGGCAACAACAGATGATAAAAAGCATCAGGAACACACAATTGAGGTATTTACCTGAGGAGGTAGATTTTTGCAGTGAAAGGGTCTTGTCTGACTTGGCAAGTTGAATGAGGCAAATGGAGTGAACAGCTCGGTAGCCCGCTCTTGCACTACGTCCCTCGACAGCATCTCCGTCCTCTCTCGGGTACCGTCGATCTCCCCCTTGAAATCAAAGGCCGCGTGAGCCCTTTTCTCCACGGTTTGACTTCATCGATACTTTCACTTGTGGCTCGGGGACTATGCCATTTCTATGATTTGGTTCTCCACAACACTGGGGACTTTCTTCGGTTTGCTACTGTTTCTGATCCTGGCACCACGTGACCATGTCACCTACTGTTAGGCTCGGGGACTAAGTGGGCACACTTCACCTTGTGGTGAATGTGCTTTTCCTCATTTCAGGGCTACGCCCGGGGACTGGCTGCCTGCTCGGCTGGTCTTCTACTTTTCTTCTATTTTGGACCCTGGCACCACATGACTACGTCATCTACTGTCAGGCTCGAGGACTAAGTAGGCACACTTCACCTCGCGGTGAATGTGTTTGCTTTATTATGAAAGAATCCGCGTCTCTTGAAGCTGAAGAAGACTATCTCCTTTTCTCATGGTCGGACTCTAAGTGGGCACACTTGGTCCACTGCGAAGAAATTTTTGTTTCTGAACTTGAGCTCCTTACACCCTTATGGAAAGTCGTACTTGGGTTACGCTGCTCGGCGATGGTTCACGCTGCTTGGCAACTGCTCACAACTGCTCGACAACTCATCACAGTGGTCGAACCATGAGTTTGACTGCTCGGCTTTGTTCGCACCTGCTCGGACAAGCTCAAGATGGCGTTGCACAATGGGTACAAGGCACTCGGGGACTAGCTGTGGGGGGTATGATCCTAGATACCCACAACAGACCACGTGGGCAGCGCCCCCAGGGGCAGCCCAGCCCACGAGATGAAGCCTTGTGGGGCACGACTCTACGTGGCGCCTCCCGCAAGATACTAGGAAGATATCCTAAAGATGCTACGAGATCTGTTAGGATACGTATGATCCCATGATTCCTGTAATCTTTTATTACTTTCTGGTTATCTCTTAGATCTAACCGACTTGTAACCCTACCCTCGGACTATATAAGGCGGGTAGGGACCCCCTCTAAACTCACGCAATATCATACGATAGCCAATACAAACCAACAGACCATATGAGTAGGGTATTACGTCATACAAATGGCCTGAACCTGTCTAACTCGTGTGTCTCTGTTGCCTTCTTGTTCTTGATTACATGCCTCTCTGCCGATCAATCTACCTTCGTGGGATACCCCTCGGTGGACTGCCGACGATATTTTGTCGACAGTAACCTCAGTGCACGTTGTTATGTTATGGGTTCATTATTGTGGATCAAATGGGAAACCCTAGGTGTAGGGTTTAATGTTAATTACTTTCGGTTCTTAGAACAAAAATTGCTAAATTATAGTTATGGCCGGATGACCGGAAATGCCTTCGACCCATTGCATCTGCCTAGTGGTGTTCCAATGCCCATGTGCTTTTGCGGCGATCCTTGCAAGGTAGCCAAGTCCGATGAAGAGGACACATATAGGTAGAGGTATTGAATGTGTTCCAATTTTACGTTTGAGCCTACACTTCGTCAGCGCCGCATTAACAAGATGGTGAGGAATTGATGTTTGTGTCATATGACATCTTGCATGATTTTTTTGTTTTGTAACAATTGCATTTTTACAGACCCCTCCATCGCTCTGTGATTTTGAGTAGTGGATCGACACTGAGATCAAGCCTGAAGACAAGGAATGGATGCAGAAACTATTGCGATGGGAGGCAGAGGACAAGGAGATGATTGAGAAGAGACGCGAAGAGGAGGCTGCAAAAAATGAGCACAAGAAAGAGGAGGAAAAGAGGCGTATTGCTACGTACAGGGAGGAGAGGGAGAAGAAGCTTGAGCGTGCACGCCAAGCGAAAACAGCGATGGAGGAGAATCCCGATACCCTGAGGAAGGGAAAGTGGCCTCGTTGCACTCAGTAGTCTCCGTTACTTGCTAGTTCTATGGTTTATTCATGAAGAATGTTGTCTACTGTTGGACTTTTCATTGTGTTGTCATGTAATGCACTTTAAGTATGAGCATGCTTAGGTCATGTACTGCGTTATTTAGTTTGTCGGCATGTACTTCTAGTATAATTGTGTTGTTTAATGTGTCATAGTATTGGACTTTTCATTATGTAGTTGTTTTTATTATTTGTGATCATAATATTCAATTTAATATTGCGTACATAGTGAAATGTGATCATGTGCTGCAAACAAAACCTAACGAAGTAGGGCATTATATAATTCAACACACAAACACATGAAATGGCATGTGAGAACACCGAACTAGGGTACAGAGGTCCTGAACTAAACCTAACATGACTTAGATAATTAAAGTGAACAACAAGCACAAGAAATGACATGTGAGAACATGTGCCAAACAAGGGTACATAGTTCCTTCGACTAAATCTAACATGTCTTAGGTAATTAAACTAAACAACAAACACATGGATATGCCATGTGAATAAGATAGGGTCGTCCTAGTATTGTGGCCATATCGTGTCAGCACGAAAATGTGTCGACACACGGTAAGCCGGAAGGATCTACTTAGGATGAGCCTAGAGATCCGCTTGGATTCAACGCAGGGTTAACCGATCCTGCAAATTCCTCCCGAGGCATGCCAGTCAATTTGATCTGCAATTGACAAGAAGAGAAAGTTTATCAGTAATTTAAGATGGAACATGCCGGTCTTTGTCCAGACAGTTCTAAGTGTGCCGCTTCGGAAGCAGCCAGACGGGAAAATCGACTAAATAGCCGATACGCATAGAAATCGACTGTTACGGACAGTAAAGCTTATGGATCACGATTGATTTCATGTTGATAAGTACAATGCCTGTAGATATAAATGAGATCATCAATTGGGTGGACATTACCAGTGTGAATCGTTGAGCCGATGAATCTAATCAAGAAAGGATATAACATGCAAACAAATCGACTGTCTAATACAAATGGACCTACAAACGCTCTGAATCTAATCAGTTACCATCAACAGTGAGGTAAGATCGGATTGATGGCAGCTATGATGATAATAACAAACTAAAATCGAAGAATACATAAAACCATCTATACTTCGACAGGCTTTTCGAAAGTCATGCTATACGTGAATGCTCGGGCGAATCGGATGAAATAGCCGATTCAGGTGAAAAGGGACTACAGCGTGTGAACAATCGACTATTTCACATGGACAAACCTATGAACTCATCAGACTTAACCTACTATCTTCAACAGTGGGGTTCGACCAGATCGATACAGCCGTGATAAAAGACAACAAATCAAACCCTTAAAGTATACAGATCTATTCACGCTTAACAGAATCATGGATGCACACTGTAGGCGTTAAAGCATAGGCCATCGGCTATTTAGCCGATGCAGGCATAGCAAACAGTTAATGTCACGCCTGATCGAGAACAAACCTACCAACTAATGTCCTCCAATCTATAGTGTCATCAGTGGGGATCGACCGGATCATTGCAGCCATAATAGCGAACTATAGACCAGATTCAACTAGCCAGCAAACCTCTTCAAGATCATACGTGCCTTAACTGCGTACTATGCACGATCAAGATCAAAATAGAACAGCCGATGAAACATAACCCGTCGCTCAAAGTAAGAAACATCGTGTTGTGACAAAGCGAACAACAGACTAAAATGATATAAGACCGATCTAGATCGATCTCGACCGGACAGATTGATGTTGCTGCAAACTAATATCAATAAGAACATCAGCAAGATCGATAACTTAATGAATCTACCCAAAGGACGTCACCCTTAGGTAGAACCGATAACTTGACCTTAATCTAATTCAAGCAGTAAAGATCGACCAGATCGATACAATCGTACTTGAATTAGACAAGAGTCGATAACTGACTTATACTAGAGTTCGCAATAGAGATCAAACTTAACCGATGCAACCATACAAACAGAAGCATAAACGACTAGTTCAGTTCAAAACTTGACATAAGCTATGTTGCCTGCTGGAATAAATCCGTCGTGCAAGTTATGTCTTTTTTTTTTCTTTGGCGACTCGTGCAAGTTATGTCCTGCCTGGCAATAAAAGCCACCAGGTTTTTTATTGTAATAGAGCTCAAATCCTTCCACTCCCTCACAAAAGGGGCAGAAAAGGGTAGAATGAAATCAGAACATCCCGTAACTACAAGTTTCAATTGGTGCTATAATCTGCAAAAAGGCCTTGTCTAGTTCTCATCTGCAAACTTGATACCCTTCTCAATTGAAGACTTGAGCTCGCTCTTGACGTTCTCCAACCCTTCTTTCTCAAAGTCCGACAGCTCGCCCAACCCAAGCACTTCCTCAACTCCATTCTTCCCAAGCCTCACCTGTAACATCAAAAGGCTCAATGTTTCGAATCTATGGCTCAAATTTAAGATTTCTACAGCACAAATATATCACAGTGACTACAAGGTAAAAGTCCCAGAAGTACACTGCCAAGTACCAACAAGGAAAATACTGTCTCTGGTTTGAATACTTGTTCACAACATGGCATAGTCTGTACTGTGTAGCGACTAACTTTGACCACTACATTTTACAAAGATTTACCATCTCACATGGCATTATAAAATCTAATAAATTTGTGATATTATGAAAGTATGCTTCAAGATAAATCTACACGTATGATTTTCAAGTCGTATTTTTTACCAGAGAAAGCATATAATGATCCAGAGACTTCCAAAAACTGTTGTTGCATGCACAATTTTGTACCTTGTAGCTATAACGCGAAAGCAATGTTTTCAAGTCGGCCGATTAATCGCGATTAATCACGATTAATCGTCCTAATCGGTCCCTGCTGACTGATTAGGGGTACCGTCGATGTCAAGGGCGTCGAGGGATAGGGTAGGCACACCCCGGCTACGTAGTTCGTAGCCGCGATCCGTGTTGGGGCGAGGTTTTACCCCTCAGCACCCATTTTGTTGAGAGAGGGAGAAGAAGAGATAATTGTTCTTACTTAATCCCAAATGACGGATTACAAGGACTCTTATAGGCCATAGCCTCAACAGACTCTAACAAATCACTCCTAAAATAGAGGCCCCTTGATTGGCTCTCCTTTAATCTAGCCACTTTCTAACCCGAGCCCTGCGCTGGTGCCTGCCGCGTCGCCCTGGGTACCCGAAACCCGAGTACCCGAAACCTGAGTACCCGACGGGTTTTACCCGATAAGGAGGCGGGTATGGAAGACATTTTGCACCCGCGGGTACGTTATTGGACGAATTCTTGTACCCATCGGGTATGCGGGTACGGGTGTGGGTGTATACTACCCATACCCGCATACCCGCGGGTAAAAAAACCCTGCATAAATAATATCCAACCTCTGCAATTTTAGCCCATATAAGCATATAACCCATATTTGGCCCATATAAGCATATGAGTATATATATTCCAGAACTCCCTCAAACCCTAATCCTCATCCTCACTCCACTCCACCAGCCCATATTTCTGTTTTGCTGCTCTATTGTTGATTTGTTTTGCTGGAAGCTATTATATTTTGGTGTGTGAACTCGGGTATATTGTCGGGTAAGAATTACCCGTCGGGTAAGAATTACCCGTCGGGTGCGGGTATGGAATGAATTTTCTACCCGCCTGCAGGTACGGGTAACTCGACGGGTAAGATTTTGATCTAGCGGGTGCGGGTACGGGTGGCCAGTACCCATCGGGTACGTACCTATTGCCATCTTGACTCGGGCCCTTCTATTCCTGGCGTATGTGCAGCCCCACATGACATCTCTCCCCCCGTCGAGGAGTAGCTCGTCCTCGACCTGGAAGGCCGGGTACTTGGCGGCGAAGGCCTCAACGTCTTCCCATGTAGCCGATGCAGCCGACTCGCCCTTCCACTAGACAAGGACCTAGCACACACCGCGCGCCAATCGTGCCCGCACGGCCCGCTCCGGCTCTGGAACCGACGCACCATGGTGGATGGGGGGCAGTGGTGGTGTAGCATCCGATGGTGGCCCGCGGAACTTCTTGAGGAGACCGATGTGGAACACATCGTGCAGCTGAGTGCGAGGCGGACGGGCCAGGCAGACAGCGACGTCGTTGATGAGTTCGGCGACGCAGTAGGGGCCGAAGTAGCGCGGCTTGAGCTTGCCGGTGACGGCCTAGGGAATGGACGAAGCTGCCCGCTGACGAAGACGAAGGAGGGCCCAATCGCCCACCTGATACGCGACATGACGGTGGAGCTTGTCATAGTGCTTCTTCTGGACCGCCTGCGCCTACTCCAGGCGATAGCGGATGTCCGCCAGGAACTCGTCACGCTCCTCCATGTTCCTGGCGACGGCGGCCACCCGTGTGTCCCCCGTCTCATAAGACCGGATGGTCGAAGGATTGCGCCCGTAGACGATGCGGAACGACGTGTCCCGTAGCGAGGACTGGTAGGCGGTGCTGTAGACGTACTCCGCCCATGGCAACCAGCGCAGCCACTGTCGAGGTCGATCACCGGTGAGGCAGCGCAGGTACATGACGATGACGCGGTTGGCAGCTTCTGACTGGCCGTCGGCATGGGAGGACTTACAGTTGTGCCCGGGTATTCCCGGGCATACCCAACATTTTTGGGAAAAATTTTAGTAGTTCTTAGAGGTATATACATGTACAATATAGTTAAGGTCTCAAAATTACGACTCTTCACTATTTTCTGCATGTAATTCACATCTAACTGAAAAGCAGCCCACATGCCACACCTAACCGGATGACCCAATGGCCCATCTGGCCTTCCCACTCCCTAATCTCCAATTCCCCACTCCCCAAACCCATCAGGAGGCTGCCGTAGGGGTAGGGTAGCCAGCAGCTTGGAACGTTCGAGTTCGACGGACGCGGAATCACGCCGCGCCGCCGCCAGGCCGCCCGCCCACGCGGCCGCTCGCGGCGTCGGCGCCCCCTGTCCCCCCCTACCGCCCCGCTCCCCCCGGCAGCTGCGGAGCCAGAGCTGCTCGCTCGGCACGACCCGAGCCGCAGGAGCCGGCGAGCCCGACTGCTCCAGTACCTCGATTTGATTTTTTTGTTCAGAGGTAATCAAAATTCAAATCCCTTTGGCCTTTGCTATGTTCAGAGGTAATCAAAATTCAAATGTCTTGGCTCTTGTGAACTTTTTATGTTGTTCATCCAAATATTTTCTTGCCATGGGCATACCCTACTCTAAAATCCTAGGTCCGCCACTGGCTGTCGGACTGAGGGTGGAACGCCGAGGTCATGTGGAGCTTGGCGCCCATCAGGCGCATGAGCTCTCGCCAGAACATTGAGGTAAAGACTGGATCGCGGTCGGACACCATGGACTGGGGGACGCCGTGAAGCCACACTATGTCGGTGAAGAAGGCTTGCGCGACGGACTCAACAGAGTACAGGTGCGCTAGGGGAATGAAGTGGCAGTACTTGCTGAACTTGT
This sequence comes from Miscanthus floridulus, assembly GCF_019320115.1. Taxonomy (NCBI): domain Eukaryota; kingdom Viridiplantae; phylum Streptophyta; class Magnoliopsida; order Poales; family Poaceae; genus Miscanthus; species Miscanthus floridulus. The sequence goes on along the minus strand of NC_089584.1, from coordinate 92,117,096 downwards.
CCACCACTGTCAAGATGACGAACTTGCCACAGACGCGCGGCAATGCCTCCACGAAGTCGAGCGCGATGTCCGTCCAGACACCCTGGGGTACGGGCAGGGGAAGTAGAAGTCCTACCGGGTGGAGGTGCTCCGATTTGTACCTCTGACATGTCACGCACGAGTGCACAAGGTCCTGCACCAGCTGTCGCATGTTAGGAAAATGAAAGTCGCGTCGGAGGTGATGTAGTGTGCGCTGGACCCCTTCATGCCCGTCCTCGTGCACGGCCACCATGATCTCCTGGACAAGCGGGGACGCCGGGGGGATGTAGAGGCGGCTGCCGAACTGGACCATGCCATCGACGAGCGTCCATGGTGCGTCGTGGGAGCCCGCACGGAGCTCGTCCCGTATGGCGACAAGGGCAGGGTCGGTGTCCTGCGCTTGACGGAGGCGCGTGACGAAGTCGAAATGCGGGGCGAAGATGGTGAAAATGACCCACTCGTCTGTGTCGCGGCGAGACAAGGCGTCTGTCACCACGTTCGTCGTGCCCGGCTTGTACTTGATGGAGAAGTAGAAGCCCAACAATTTCCCCACCCAGTGGTGCTGGGGAATCGTGGAGAGACGCTGATCCAATAGGTACTTGAGGCTGTAATGATCCGTCTTGACAAGGAATCGGTGGCCCTTCAGGTACGGTCTCTAGTGTTGTATGGCGTGGATGAGGCCGATGAGCTCCCGCTCATAGGCGGCGAGGGAGCGATGGCGTGGCGCGACGGGGCGGCTGAAGAACGCAATCTGGTGTGCGTCCTGGATGAGCACTGCGCCGAACCCGTGCGAAGAAGCGTCGCACTCCACGACGAAGTCCTTGGCGAAGTCCGGCATCACCAGGATCGGGGCCAAGGTGACCGCCGCCTTGAGCGCGTCGAAGGCCGTGGCTGCTGCGTCGGTCCAGGAGAACCCTTCCTTCTTGAGGGCTGTCAGCGGCGCGACGACGGAGCCGAAGTTGTGGACGAATTTACGGTAGTACCCGGCCAAGCCGAGGAACTCACGCACCGCCCGTGCCGAACGTGGCATCGGCCAGTCATGGATGGCCTGCACCTTGGCCGGATCCATGGCGACGCCCGCCTCGAAGATGACGTGGCCGAGGTACGAAACGGAGGCGACGCCGAAGGCGCACTTCGCTCGCTTGACGAAGAGATGGTGCTAGCGCAGCATGGAGAGGACGGTGCGGAGGTAGCGAAGGTGGTCGGCCCATGTCTTGCTGTATATCAAAATGTCGTCAAAGAAGACAAGGACAAACCGGCGGAGGAAGGGTCGCAAGACGTCGTTCATGAGCGCCTGGAATGTCGCTGGGGCGTTGCACAGCCCGAACAACATCACCAAGAACTCGTAGAGGCCCTCATGTGTGCGGAACACCGTCTTGTGGACATCACCCGGCCACATGCGAACTTGGTGGTACCCAGAGCGAAGGTCCAGCTTGGAGAAGAATCGGGCGCCGTGGAGTTCGTCGAGCAGTTCGTCCACTACGGGAATGGGGAACGCGTCCTTGACGGTGAGGGCGTTCAGGGCGCGGTAGTCGACGCAGAAGCGCCAGGATCCCTTCGCCTTCCTGACGAGGAGGACCGGCGAAGAAAACGCTGACGCGCTGTTGCGGATGATGCCCTACTCCAACATGGCGGCGCATTGCCGCTCCAACTTGTCCTTGTGGGACGCAGGGTACCGGTACGGCCGGACCGCCACCGGCTGCGCGCCTGGCTAGAGGACGATGCTGTGGTCACGGGCGCGCGGAGGCGGGAGCCCCTGGGGCTCAGCGAAGACGTCCCCGAAGGATGCCAGCAGTTCGTCCAGGAGGGACTCGCTGGCTGTCATGGTGCGAACGCCGGGCGCGCTGGTTGTCGCCACGCCCGTCCAACACACGGTGCACCCCTGACGCTGGAAGGACATCTTCCGCGCGCTGAAGTCCCAGAGCACCGGCCCCAAGGTCGCCAGCCACTGCATGCTGAGGACCAGGTCATACCTGGCGAGTGGCATCACGAAGAGATCAACGCGGAACGTGTCGTTGTCGATGGTGAGCGGTGCCTGCCGAATGACGCCAGGGCAGGAGACGCGCTCGCCATTTGCCACTGTCGCCGTGAGGCGTGGGCGACGCTGCAGAGGCAGCCCAGTACGGAGGGCCGCGTCCTCGGCGATGAAGTTGTGCGTGGATCCCGAGTCGAGGAGCGCGGTGAAGACGGCGGCGCCCACGGCCACCTAGACCTGCATGGTGTCGCTGAAGGACACCCCAGCGATCGCGTTGAGGGAGAAGTGCGGGGCCTCCTCCCCGGCAACGTCCTCATCAGCAGCGGCCCCGTCGTCGGTGTCGTCCTCGATGACGCTGTCGAGGAGGAACAGCCGCTTGCAGACCCGATTGTGGCCGCGACCAAACTTTTCATCGCAGTTGTAGTAGAGACCGAGGCGACGACGCTCCTCCTGTTCCGCCTGAGTCAGCCGACGAACCGGCCGGCCCTCCACGGTGATCGTGGCCGGCGCGGCCTTGTCCGCCTTGTCCGCTGGGGGTGCCGCGGGTGCGACGTAGTTGTTCTGCAACTCGATCTTGCGGGCGAGGCTCATGGCCGCCACCAGCGACTAGGGATTGTGGATCTCCACATCATGGCTGAGTGGTGGAAGGAGGCCGATGGTGAACAGCTGGACGCGCTGTGCCTCGTCCAGGCGGCCCGTGCGAGGTAGCAGTGCCTGGAACCGGTCCTAGTACTCCTCCATAGTACCGGGTCGGTGGCAAGCCGCCAACTCGCCGAGGGGGTTGGATCGGAGGGGAGGCCCAAAGCGCAGGTGGAGGAGCTCCTTGAAATGGCGCCAGGAAAGAGTACCCTCGTCCTACTGGACTTGATAGTACCATAGCTGGGCGCCGTCCTCGAGGTTGTACGACACCATCCAGACTTTCTCCTCCTCCATGATTCGCTGTTGATGAAAATAAGATTCATAGCGATTGATAAAGATCAGGGGATCCGACTTGCCATCGTAGCGCGGGAAGTCGAGCTTTTGGAAACGCGGCGACCGATCTTGGTGGTGCTCCCCCGACCCGGAGTGTGCGGAGGTTGATGATCCGCCCGGCGGCGGGCGCACGGAGTCCAGGCGCTGGATGGCCTGGGCGTTGGCCTCCACGGACGTCTGGAGGGTCCTGATGGACGCGACCAGGGAGTCCAAAGTCGCCTGCAAGGCAGCGTTGGCGGCGTTGTTGACGGTGTTGTCGCCTAGACCGTGATACCAGGTTGTCAAGGGCGTCGAGGGATAGGGTAGGCGCACCCCGGCTACGTAGTTTGTAGCCGCGATCCGTGTTGGGGCGAGGTTTTACCCCTCAGCGCCCATTTTGTTGAGAGAGGGAGAAGAAGAGATAATTGTTCTTAATCCCAAATGATGGATTACAAGGACTCTTATAGGCCATAGCCTCAACAGACTCTAACAAATCACTCCTAAATCAGAGGCCCCTTGATTGGCTCTCCTTTAATCTAGCCACTTTCTAACCCGAGCCCTGCGCTGGTGCCTGCCGCGGCGCCCGCGTCGCCCTGGCGCGCTGCTGCACGCCGCGCATCTCGGGCCCTTCTATTCCTAGCGTATGTGCGGCCCCACATGACAGTCGACTTGTACAAGTCGTCCGATTAATCGCGATTAATCGTGATTAATCATCCTAGTCGGTCCCATGGCGACTAGGTTCGACTGGACGACTTGAAAACATTGCACGAAAGGAAAATTGATGCCATACTACAATATGGTGAAGACTTGGTACAAATCAGAAGTGGTACTTGCAATGGTGTCATAGCACATTAGCACCAGACACCAAACGTACATTCCATGCAAATGCATCCAGTGTGTGAAAACATATCCAAGGCCACTATGGCCACAAATATCACTCCATGTACCAAAAGGTCAAAAGGTTTAACCACACGATCAATCAAAAATAAAACAGGGAATAAGATATTCCATTTCACAAAAAGATAAAATAAAAAGGACACCTGCATTGGATTTTTGCCTCAAAAATGTACCTTTCCTCAGCTAGGAAAGATGCATAGCTAGATCAAATTCATCCTTAAATGTTTGCTTTTTAGTAAACAAACAAAAAAGTAGGATTCAACCATGCAACTGGACAAACCAAGAAAAACCATCAACACACAAAAGAAAAAGGAAAAGGTGAACTAGGATAACTATCTGCCATTAAGGAAAACAGTGGCACAATGCAGTACATAATTGTATTAGATGATACGGTGTATCATAAATGCAACCATAAAGAAGTAAATATGCATGTACCTTGGATGCAAAGAATGGAAGCTCTGTTACAGTTGATTGAACAAAAGAGCACTCAACGATATCCGGAACTCCATTGAGACCCTTCAAGCATGCATCTGCAAAAACAGCACTAGCGTACCTGCAACGGTAAGAAAATATTGATTAGTAAAACAGATAAAGGCAAAAAAAACAAAACTATTTAGCAAGACAGTAGTAAGAAATGTGCAGACTGCATAGTTTTTTTCCCATCATTTTCTCACTTACGCCATGGACAATGTCAAGGGCGTCAAACCCCCGACAGGCAGGGCCTCGGCTACGGAGCTCGTAGCCGTCGGCCGTCTTCTCCGGTGAGGTTATACCCCTCTACCGCAGGCTTAGGGTTTAGGAAAGGAAGAGGTAGGAGATAATAATCTTGCTTAATTCCTCAAGGTGCCGAGTACAATCTTAAATAGCCGTGCGGCTGCAACTCAAAAGGAAACCAACCTCCTAGACATAAGGAAATAACTAAACTTAAGGAAATTGACTTGATCTATTTCTAATCTTGGCCACGCTGTTGCTGCGGCCCCTCTGCATGCGCGGCCTGAGCCTGGCTTGCGGCGCGCTCAGCGGCCCGACGCACATCGCGTGCGCGCCTCCGCCTGGTGTACGGGATGCCGCACATGACATCTCTCCCCCCCTCGACGACCGGCTCGTCCTCGAGCCGGAAAGCAGGGTACTTGGTGATGAAGTCGGCCTTGTCTTCCCATGTAGCAGAGGATGCCGGTTCACCCTTCCAGCGCACGAGCACTTGCTGAACTCCACGAGCCAGACGGCCCCGAACGACCTTCTCTGGTTCTGGGACGACAGCGCCATGATGAACCGGCGGTAGAGGAGGTGGAGTATCTGGTGCTGGTCCAATCCACTTCTTCAGAAGGCTCACGTGGAAGACATCGTGGATCTTGGCGCGTGGAGGCAACTCAAGGCGGACAGCAACCTCGTTGATGAGTTCCCGGACGCGGTACGGCCCAAAATACTTGGGCTGGAGCTTCCCTTTGACAGCGACGGCCAGGGACGCCACTGGGCGTTGACGAAGACGGAGAAGAACCCAGTCCCCCACGGCATACGCCACCGGCCGGTGTGACTTGTCGTAGACGCGCTTCTGGGTGGCCTGGGCTTGCTCCAGGCGATATTTGACGTCCTCCAGGAAAGCGGCGCGTTCAGCCATGGTCTTGGCGACCGCTGCCACGCGTGTGTCGCCTGGCTCATACGACCTGATGGTGGGGGGGGTCGCGGCCGTAGACCACCCGGAACGGCGTCTCCCGCAGTGACGACTGGTAGGCAGTATTGTAGGTGAACTCCGCCCATGGCAGCCACCGGAGCCAGTCGCGCGGGCGGTCGCCGGTGAAGCAACGGAGGTACATGGCGATGACTCGATTGGCCGCCTCTGTCTGTCCGTCAGATTGCGGGTGGAAGGCCGTTGTCATGTGTAGCTTCGCGCCCATGAGACGCATGAGCTCCCGCCAGAATGTGGAAGTGAAGACGGGGTCCCTATCCGAGACCATGGACTGCGGCATGCCATGGAGCCGCACGATGTCTTTGAAGAACGCCTCGGCGACAGACTCTGCAGTGTAGGGGTGAGCCAAGGGGAGAAAATGACAATATTTACTGAATCGGTCCACCACCGTCAAGATGACGGACTTCCCGCGCACACGCGGAAGAGCCTCCATGAAGTCGAGGCCGACGTCCGACCAGACCCCGGTTGGAACCGGCAGGGGCAGCAGCAGGCCGGCCGGCTGGAGGTGCTCGGTCTTGAAACGCTGGCAGGTAGCGCAGGCGCGCACGAAGTCCCGGACGTGCCGGCGCATCTCGGGGAAGTGGAAGTCACGCCGGAGGCGGTGGAGCGTGCGCTGGACTCCTTCGTGGCCATCATCATGCACGGCAGCAAGGAGCTCCAGTAGCAGCGTTGAAGATGGCGGGATGTAGAGCCGGCCATCAAACATGACCATGCCGCCATCGACCACGGACCACGGCGCGCCACGGTGGCCTGCTGCTATCTCTTCTCGGAGGGCCACCACGGCTGGATCCTCCGCTTGAACATGGCGAAGGCGGTCCACGAAGTCGAACCGAGGGGCCGATAGTGCCAGGATGGCCCCATCGTCCGTGTCGCGGCGGGACAAGGCGTCCGCCACGGTGTTAGCTGCGCCCGGCTTGTATTCCACCACAAAGTCGAAGCCAAGGAGTTTCCCCACCCAATGGTGCTGGGGAATTGTCGCGAGGCGTTGATCCAGCAGGTACTTCAAGCTGTAGTGGTCGGTCTTCACGACGAAGGAACGTCCCCACAGGTACGGACGCCAATGACGGACGGCGTGGACGAGGCCGATCAGCTCCCGCTCATAGGCAGCGAGAGAGCGGTGGCGTGGCGCGACCGGCCGGCTGAAGAAGGCGATCGGATGGCCGTCCTGGATGAGCACCGCGCCAAACCCATGTGAGGACGCGTCGCACTCGACGGTGAATGGCTTGGTGAAGTCCGGCATGGCGAGGACGGGCGCCGTCGTGATGGCGGCCTTGAGTGCCGCGAACGCCGCCGCCGCGTCGTTGTTCCAGGAGAACCCCTCCTTCTTGAGGAGTGCCGTCAGCGGTGCGGCGACGGTGCCGTAGTTGTGCACAAACTTGCGGTAGTAGCCCGCAAGGCCCAGGAACCCGCGGATCGCCCGAGCCGAGCGGGGTGCTGGCCAGTCGACGATGGCTTGCACCTTGGCCGGATCCATGGCGACGCCGGCCGCGGAGATGACGTGCCCGAGGTAGGCCACAGAAACCTCCCCAAAGGCGCACTTGCTGCGCTTGACGAAGAGGTGGTGCCGGCGGAGCTCCGAGAGCACTATGCGCAGATGACGAAGGTGGTCGGCCCACGAGCTGCTGTAGATAAGAATGTCGTCAAAAAATACCAACACAAAACGCCGAAGGTAGGGCCGGAGTACGTCGTTCATGAGGGCCTGAAAGGTCGCCGGCGCGTTGCACAATCCGAAGGGCATGACCAGGAATTCGTAGAGGCCATCATGCGTACGGAACGCCGTCTTGTGGACGTCGGCGGGCCGCATGCGGACCTGATGGTAGCCCGACCGGAGGTCGAGTTTGGTGAAGAAGCGGGCGCCATGGAGTTCATCAAGCAACTCGTCGACGACGGGAATCGGGAAGGCGTCCTTGACGGTGAGCGCATTCAGCGCCCTGTAGTCGATGCAGAAGCGCCATGAGCCATCCGCCTTCTTGACGAGGAGGACCGGGGAGGAGAAGGCGGAGTCGCTGCGACGAACGATCCCCTGTTCCATCATGGCGGCGCACTGGCGTTCCAGCTCGTCCTTGTGCGCCGCGGGGTACCGGTAGGGCCGGACCGCGACTGGGGAGGCGCCCGGCTTGAGGACGATGCCGTGGTCGCGGCTGCGTGGGGGCGGAAGGCCGCGCGGCTCGGCGAAGACGTCGGCGAACCCGGCAAGCAGCTCGTCGAGGAGTGGCGCGCTGGACGTTGCGGCACAGGTCTCCAGGGTGCTCGAGGCAGCCACCCCGGGCCAGCGGACCATGCTGCCCTGGCGCTGGAAGGAGACCGAGCCATCGACGAAGTCCCACACCAGGCGGCCGAGCGTGGCCATCCACTGCAGCCCCAGCACCAAATCGTGTCCTGCAAGGGGCATAACAAAGAGGTCGACGGCGAAAGCGATGTCGTGGATCACAAGGGGGGCGTGCCTGATGACTCCTGGGCACGGCACCTTCTCGCCATTGGCCACCATGGCCGTGAGGCGTGGTCTAGCTTGGATGGATAGACCGGACCGCGCCGCTGCCGTCTCGGCGATGAAGTTGTGGGTGGAACCGGTGTCAAGGAGGGCGATGAGCGGGGTCGAGCCCACCATGACGCGGACCTGCATGGTCCTACCCACGGGCACGCCAGCCACTGCGTGCAGGGAGAAGATTCGGCGCCTCCTGCGCCACGGCGTCCGCCGCGGTGTCGGCGCCCGCGTCCTGAGCGTCGTCGATCTCTACGCCGTCGAGGAAGAACAAACGTCGGCAGAATCTGTTGTGGCCGCGGGAGTACTTTTCATTGCAGTTGAAGCACAACCCTTGGCGGCGTCGCTCGGCCATCTCCTCCGGGGTGAGGCGGCGCTGGTTGCCCTCGGTACGGCCCTGCTGGGCAGCCGCCGGTGGCGCCGGGAGTGCCAAGAGGGGCGGTGGGAGCGGCATGTTGGCCCGGGCCGCGGGGGGCGGTGGACCGCGCGGGGGCGCCCTCGGTGGAAGAGGCGCTGGACGCCCCAGCTCCATCAACTCGACCTGTCGGGCCAGGCTTATGGCGGCGGCGAGGGAGTCCGGGTTGTGGATGCGGACGGCGTTGCTGAGCGGCGGCATGAGCCCTCCGGTGAAGAGCTGGACCCGCTGCGCCTCGTCGAGCCGGCCGGCGCGAGGTAGGAGGGCCTGGAACCGGTTGGCATACTCCTCCACGGGCCCCGTGCGGCGGCACTCCGCGAGCTCGAACAGCGGAGCGGAGCGAAGGGGAGGACCGAAGCGCAAATTCAAGAGATCCTTGAAATTACCCCACGTTGGCGTGCCGTCATCGTCCTGCAGCTGGATGAACCATAACTGTGCGGCGTCGTCCAGATGATAGGACGCCATGCGCACGCGCTCTTCCGCCATGGTTCGGTGTTGGCGAAAGTAGGCCTCGCACTTGTTGAGGAACAACATCGGGTCGGACGTGCCGTCGAAGTGGGGAAAATCCCACTTCTTGTGCTTCGGGTGGAAGTCCAGCTCGCGCGGCCCTTCGGAATGGCGGCCCTCGCTGCTCTCGGCCGTCGAGGCCTTCATGGAGGCCATGTCGGCCTTCAGGGTCGTGATCTCGGCAGACATGTTCTTCAGCTCCTTGAAGAGATCGGCGATGGTAGGCTCGGCCATGGTGGCGGTGGGTTGCGGGGTGGGCGCGGCAGCAGTAGATGGCGGCGGCTGTTGGTGGTGGTGGGCTGGTGCGGCTGGAAGAGATGGATCGGGATGGGCGTGAGAGGATCGGCTGACGTGTGATACCAGGTTGTCAAGGGCGTCAAACCCCCGACAGGCAGGGCCTCAGGCTACGGAGCTCGTAGCCGTCGGCCGTCTTCTCCGGTGAGGTTATACCCCTCTACCGCAGGCTTAGGGTTTAGGAAAGGAAGAGGTAGGAGATAATAATCTTGCTTAATTCCTCAAGGTGCCGAGTACAATCTTAAATAGCCGTGCGGCTGCAACTCAAAAGGAAACCAACCTCCTAGACATAAGGAAATAACTAAACTTAAGGAAATTGACTTGATCTATTTCTAATCTTGGCCACGCTGTTGCTGCGGCCCCTCTGCATGCGCGGCCTGAGCCTGGCTTGCGGCGCGCTCAGCGGCCCGACGCACATCGCGTGCGCGCCTCCGCCTGGTGTACGGGATGCCGCACATGACAGACAAGGTTGCAGAGCCCTTCCCAGCCTTTGCCTCAACAACTTCAGTCCCACCATCCTGTGTCCTCTTGGTGAGAGCCTTGATGTCTTCATCAGATAATGAGTTGGTTGCAGGGGTGGCCTATTTCAAATGAAAACCTCCTCGAATCAGGTTCTTAAAGTTGCAAGTTGAAAAATAAAAGCGCACTGTTTAGCCATGGCATCAATATCATGATTCACAATGGGCAAAAGAAAGTTAGCCAGAGGTAAGCTGTATTCGTATTCCTATTCATACTAAAGCAAGGTATGACGGCTTCTGTCAACAAATATTATCAACTAAAAGCAAGAATATATACTCCATAGTTAAGTGTTATTTGATGCTCCTGAATCCGGACAGCCAGATATAGCTAACAGCGAATTTGGCTGTCCAACGTCAAGTAATTCCAGCAAGAGATAGTAATACATTTGTATTTGATGTATAATAAACCTAGGTGTTACTCTCAATAAGGTAAATGAACATATTTTTTCTATCTTGGCATGATAGGCATACAAAATATAATAAAATGTTATCGAATAATGGATGGAAAAAAAAAGAACATGCTACTCATTTCAGATCTCATCTATAATTTCTAACTGAGGATTAATAATATGCAAGGCATGAAAACATTGATTTTAAGAAAAAGTATCAAAGCAAATTACCTGTGAGAACAATGGCAGGATGGTGATACCCGCGTGACCGCCAACAACAGGGACATTCACATCGGTGTGGGGAAACAGAGGAATATATAGAGAGAGAAAATTGTTAAAACCATACTTCTTTATTTCCACAATTTTGAAGTAAACCTTCAATTATTACCGGTTACTGGTAAATTTGCCTTCCCAGCATAGGAAGTCTTAGCACGAACAACATCAAGGGTGGTCACGCCAAACAACTTCTTCTCGTCATATGTCCCAGCCTTCTTGAAAACCTCAGCAGCAATTGGTACAGTTGAATTCACAGGGTTGCTGATCATGTTGACAAGGGCCTACAACAACAACAACAACAAAGCCTTTAAGTCCCAAACAAGTTGGGGTAGGCTAGAGTTGAAACTCAACAGAAACAATCAAGGTTCAGGCACGTGAATAGCTGTCTTCCAAGCACTCCTATCTAAGGCTAAGTCTTTGGGTATATTCCATCCTTTCAAGTCTCCTTTTATTGCCTCTACCCAAGTCAACTTCGGTCTTCCTCTGCCTCTCTTCACGTTACTATCCTGACTTAGGATTCCACTACGCACCGGTGCATCTGGAGGTCTCCGTTGCACATGTCCAAACCATCTCAACCGGTGTTGGACAAGCTTTTCTTCAATTGGCGCTACCCCTAATCTCTCACGTATATCATCGTTCCAAACTCGATCCCTTCTTGTATGCCCGCAAATCCAACGCAACATACGCATTTCCGCGACACTTAGCTGTTGAATATGTCGTCTTTTCGTAGGCCAACATTCTGCACCATACAACATAGCAGGTCTAATCGCCGTCCTATAAAACTTGCCTTTTAGCTTCTGTGGTACCCTTTTGTCACATAGGACACCAGACGCTTGCCGCCACTTCATCCACCCTGCTTTGATTCTATGGCTAACATCTTCATCAATATCCCCGTCCCTCTGTAGCATTGATCCTAAATATCGAAAGGTATCCATCCTAGGCACTACTTGACCTTCCAAACTAACATCTTCCTCCTCCCGAGTAGTAGTGCCGAAGTCACATCTCATATACTCAGTTTTAGTTCTACTAAGTCTAAAACCTTTGGACTCCAAAGTCTCCCGCCATAACTCCAGTTTCTGATTCACTCCTGTCCGGCTTTCATCAACTAGCACTACATCGTCCGCTGAAAAGCATACACCAAGGGATGTCCCCTTGTATGTCCCTTGTGACCTCATCCATCACTAAAGCAAACAAATAAGGGCTCAAAGCTGACCCTTGATGTAGTCCTATCCTAATCGGAAAGTCATCTGTGTCTCCATCACTTGTTCGAACTCTAGTCACAACATTGTTGTACATGTCCTTAATGAGCCCGACGTACTTCGTTGGGACTTTATGTTTGTCCAAAGCCCACCACATAACATTCCTTGGTATTTTATCATAAGCCTTCTCCAAGTCAATAAAAACCATGTGTAGGTCCTTCTTCTTCTCTCCTATACCGCTCCATAACTTGTCTTATTAAGAAAATTGCCTCCATGGTTGACCTTCCGGGCATGAAACCAAATTGGTTCATAGAGACCCGCGTTATTGCTCTCAAGCGATGCTCGATAACTCTCTCCCATAGCTTCATAGTATGGCTCATCAACTTAATTCCCCGGTAATTTGTACAACTTTGAATATCTCCTTTATTCTTGTAGATCGGTACCAATATACTTCTCCTCCACTCATCAGGCATCTTGTTCGATCGAAAAATATGGTTGAACAACTTGGTCAACCATACTACAGCTATGTCCCCGAGGCATCTCCACACCTCGATTGGGATACCATCCGGTCCCATCGCCTTACCTCCTTTCATCCTTTTCAACGCCTCTCTTACCTCAGATTCTTGGATTCTCCGCACAAAGCGCCTATTGGTGTCATCAAAAGAGTCATCCAACTGAAAAGGTTGCGTCCATATTCTCACCATTGAACAATTTGTCAAAATACTCTTGCCATCGATGTCGGATCTCATCCTCCTTTACCAAGAGATGCTCCCTTTCATCCTTAATGCACTTAACTTGGTTGAAGTCCCGTGTCTTTCTCTCACGAACCCTAGCCATCCTATAAATGTCCTTCTCTCCTTCCTTCGTACTCAAATGTTGGTAAAGATCCTCGTATGCTCTACCCTTTGCCACTACTTACAGCTCGCTTTGCAGTCTTCTTTGCCACCTTGTACTTCTCTATGTTGTCCACACTCCTGTCATGGTACAAGCGTCTATAGCATTCTTTCTTCTCCTTAATAGCCCTTTGGACTTCCTCGTTCCACCACCAAGTATCTTTAGCCTCGCGTCCCCTTCCTTTGGTTACTCCACACACCTCTGAGGCTACCTTCCGAATGTTGGTTGCCATCTTGTCCCACATATTGTTTATGTCGTCTTCTTCCTTCCAAGAGCCCTCTTTGATAACCATTTCCCTAAATACCTCTGACGTCTCCCCTTTCAGTTTCCACCACTTTGTTCTTTCAATCTTAGCTTGTTTATCCCTATGGGCACGCACCTGAAAACGAAAATCTGCCACCAAAAGCTTATGTTGAGAAACAACACACTCCCCTGGTATCACCTTGCAATCCAAGCATGCTCGTTTGTCCTTTCTTCTTGCGAGGACAAAGTCAATCTGACTACAGTGTTGTCCGCTACTGAAGGTCACTAGATGAGATTCTCTCTTTCTAAAGAAAGTTTTGGCTATCATCAGGTCAAAAGCTACCGCGAAGTCCAGAACTTCCTCCCCCTCCTGATTCCTACTACCATACCCAAAACCTCCATGAACTGCCTCGAAACCTGCGCTTGTAGTACCTACATACCCATTAAGATCTCCTCCTATAAAAAGCTTCTCACTACTAGGTATAGCTCTAACCAGGCCATCTAAGTCTTCCCAGAACTGTCTCTTAGCACTCTCGTCGAGGCCTACTTGGGGGGCATACGCACTAATTACGTTCAAGACCATATCACCAACGACAAGCTTGACTAAGATAATCCTATCTCCTTGCCTTCTCACTCCCACCACACCATTCTTGAAGCTCTTATCAATCAAAACTCCTACTCCATTTCTATTCGCGACTGTCCCTGTGTACCAAAGCTTGAAACCTAGTATTGTCCACCTCCTTCGCCTTCTGACCCTTCCATTTAGTCTCTTGAACGCATAATATATTTACACGCCTCCTAGTCGCGGTATCAACTAATTCTCTTAACTTACCTGTAAGTGACCCTACATTCCAACTACCTAAACGGATCCTAGTTGGTTCGACTAGCTTCCTTACCCTTCGCACCCGTCGACTCTGATGCGAAGACCCTTGCTCATTTTTCACTACACCCGGGCGCCGATGTAGCGCGCCACTAAGGAAGCGACGACCCGATCCTTGGTTACTTGACACCATGCCCAGATCACGACACGGCGCGTCACGGGGGTGACGACCCGGCCCTTGCCCATTTAACACCATACCCGGGTTCCGATATGGCGCGTCGCTAAGAGGGTTACGCCCCAACGATTTTCTTTCGGGTTTCATCTCCATTTAAGTGGCTAAGTTTTTACATTGGCTCGCCACGCCTAACACAACCCTCCTCCTTTACCAGGACTTGGGACCTGCTATGCTGGGACACCAAAGACGCCCCACAATAGGCGGAGTTGAAAAAACAGACACCATAAGATGTGTGACAGCGTGAGAGTCAAAATTGTACTGAAACATGGCAGAGGATGTCAACATATCATTCAGCATAATTGTAAATGGGTAATACTATATTTTCTTTTAGAAACTGTGTAATACTATATTATAGAGATGATTCTGGAGGCACAAAATATTCAATGATTTAAAATAGATATTGGAAACTACATGGTTGAAGGGCAGGCCTGGTGCAAGCGGTATAGTCTTACCGCCTGTGACTGGAAGGTCCCGGGTTCGAGTCGCGGTTTCCTCGTATTGCACAGGCGAGGGTAAGGCTTGCCACTAACACCCTTCCCCAGACCCCGCACAGAGCGGGAGCTCTCTGCACTAGGCACGTCCTTTTTTTTTATTGGAAACTACATGGTTCCACCACATGGTACAACAAATGCTGAGACAAATAGATGAGTACATAAATGAAAATTTTGAACAACCTTCACAAAAATGTTCCATAGCACAATAAAATACTAAAATTTTTTAGATAAAATGGCAATTTTAATGGATAATAGCATAACCAAACCAATGGTAACACTCTACCTCAGACTAATATATGCTAGAGTGGAATAAGGAAAGTGTCCTCTCAAGATCCCGTAACGAATTTTGATAAACTTTTCCATTTGTACAGCTGAATGTAATGCCCAAATCTCGAACAATCAGTAGAGGTATCTGCAGTGAGACTGCACCAGCGGGATCCAGAGCAATTAATCAAGCGAGACACAGAACTACCGTAAGGACCTTACATTGGGGCAGTACTTGGTGATGGCGGCGCTGAGGTTCTTAACGATGCCAGCGTTGATATTGAAGAGGTCGTCCCTGGTCATGCCGGGCTTCCTCGGCACGCCAGCCGGGATGATTACCACGTCAGAGCCCTCTAGCGCTTCCCCAAGCTGTTCCTCTCCCATGAAGCCCTTCACCTGCGCAAACCCCAAAGCACAAGCTCTGTCAGTACTACACAGACCCTGCTGAATCGGGTAGCAGAGCGCGTGACGAGGAGGGCAACTGTACCAGGGCGGGGGAGTTGATGTGGGAGACGTCGGCCGCGACACCTGGGGTGCCGGCAATATCGTAGAGCGAGAGCGACGAGACGAGTGGGTTGAGCTTCATGAGCAGCGACAGCGGCTGCCCGATGCCCCCCGCCGCGCCGAGGATGGCCACCTTCCTCTCAGGCTACCCGGATGCGGAGGAGTAGCTCCGGCGGCGGAGGAGCTGGGACGTGGTTCTCATCAGCGACGGCCTCATTGTGGAGTTGGGGCTTGGGTTCTGGGGCGGGGCTTGAGATCAGGGATCGGAGGACGAAGGCGAAAGGGGGAGTTGCTCGGTGTGGGATGGGATGGCCCGAATCGAAGGGGATTTGGGGCCAGCTTGGGTTTCAAAACTTCTTTTTGTTTATTAGCAAAAATTGCTTGTGCCTAGGACGAAGAAACGGAGGAATGCGTCGGCAGCCAACGCACTGGCGCCGCGTGTTATGTTTGTAAATCCGATGCCCATAGCTTTGCCACCGTTTGGCTAGCTCCCACGGTGGTTGCGACATCCGACGAGTCCACGTACCATCGGTGCGATTTGTGTGTCCCCATGAAAACGTTGCTCAGATCGTTCGTCCCTCCATAAATGGGATCGTCCACTCCTAAGTCCGCGTTCGTTTCAAGGGGAATGAAATATTCCAGGTCGGATTCATTATGTAATTTAAATAAGCTTTAGGTTCTGGCCCGGATTCGGTTGAACCGAACGAGCCCTGAGTGATATTCGTCGTGCTCTCTATGTTGCCGCATGAAAAAGAACTCCATCGACCGGTCCCGTCCTCTCGGAGATGACCAGGAACAGTGGCGGAGCTCATCAGTTGCCACGCCTAGGGCCACTGCCTCTCCTCCCTCTTTGTTGGGCCGGGAGTTGACAAGATTTGGCCCAAAACAACATATAGTATAAGGGGGATTTTGGGCCACGCCTAGGGCCATGGCCCTAGTGGCCCTAGGCCCAAATCCGCCACTGACCAGGAAGAAGTAGTACCTATTCGCGTCCACTGACATGTTATACCCATCTAGCTTTCTCTTTGCTCCTACACGGCGGCGTGGGTGAACGAAGAGTATGTGTGGGCGCACGGCGCTTCGCATGGAGTTCCCTCACTAAGATCTGGAGCCTCGAGGTACAACGTGTCATTGGCATCCTTTTCATCAGAAATCGGCTCCGTTCGGCTTACCCCATATTCGATTTGTTCGGCTTTTTTTTAGTCAGAATAGTATTTTTTTTCTCACATAATTCAATCTGAACAATATTTTTCAGTCAATTTCAGTTAAAATTCTATGGACCGAATGGGGCTATTGTTGCGAGTTGGTCGAGCTACGAGCGTCGTGTTTTTCTGGGAACCAATTGGGAGCAGGCGGGGTCGGATTTCAAGACGTTCCTATCAATCAGCAGCCTGTTCGTTTGGCTGTGGCTTGTCGTAAACGATCGTAAATTTCCAGCCGGAACAGTATTTTTCTCTCATACAAACCCGCCAGCAGTACTTCTTCACGAACCAGCAACGATACGAACCAGCCAACCGAACATGCCGCAGGAACGTGTACCCATGGCCGCGCGTACGCATTCCACTTCCATTTTTTTTCGGATGATGGCTGCATGTGTCCGTGCCTTCTTCCATCCAAACGCCAAGCTTCAACTATATTTAGGGCTCATTCGTTTCATCTGGAATGCGAAAAATTCCTGGCGGGAATATTAGCTAAATTTGTATAAGTTTTATCAGTTGGAATAATTCCTGGATTGGTTTTGCTGTAACCGAATGGGCCCTTATTGGTTTTATTTATATTTTTCCAACCGAACAAGCATTCGTTTTGTTTTTCCAATGAAACACATGTTCCTGTTCACCTAGGACTCCATGCATGTTACCTCACGTGCATGTTAGAAACTCATGTTCATCTAGGACTCCATGCATGCTACCTCCCATGTATGTTAGAAACTCATACACGCGCAGAGCAAAGCAGAACCCAAACTAGACTCATCACTCATGCCTAGAGACAAACCACGTCACGTACGTACTCAAACCAAAAATGGACTCACACAAACACAGAAAAAACAGACGTATATAGATTTTATGAGACTTTCGTCACGAGTACTTAGGTAGTTATGGAAGGGCCGGACAAAAAATAGAGAGATTTTTTTGCCTCTTTTCTGTGTCGCACTAGATAAGAGCTATTCTAACTCGTTTGAGCACGGGTTATATATATAAGTCCAGACAGAAGAAACTCTTCATTGTCCGGTAATTAGAGAGAGACGGATCAAAAAATAGATGGACCAAAAAAATTGGCTGAAATTTTGCCTCTTTATTATTAGGTATAGATATAGATATAGATATACACAAGCATTATAATCTTGGGGTTATGGGTCTAATACTGACTACACTTGGTATACCATTTTTTGATATTATGTATGCTCCATTTGTATATGGTATATTTATATTCCTTCTTTTCTGATATATATATCATCCATTTGTATATGGTATGTGGATTTGTTTTTCTTTCCTAAAAGAGTTTTTATCTAATAATTTTTTTATTATTCCTAAAAAATATATAAAAGTAAGAAGAAGGAAAAATTGGTTTCATAGCATCAAAAGAACACGAGATTCGGAAAATACCATCAAAAGTTCATCGCATCGTAAAGTATCATTTAAAGTGAGTATATGTTCCGTAATCTAGTACTATGTTGATTTCCATGTTAATGTGGCATCCATCCGATGCCTCCGCTTCACTCAAAAAGGAGCAATTTTATTTGCGATTATACAACATAACGCAGACACTTACAACCTACCTACACGTCTTATGAATACATGCACACAAATTACGCTGTTAAATCAATATTCGCTACCAGGGGGTTGAACCTAGGACTTGCGGTGGTACCCAGGCAATTGTAACCACTAGGCTAAAGTTTTTTTTAAAAAAAAATAAGCAATTGTTGGCATCCGTCCGAGGCCTCTGCTTCACTAAAAACGAGCAGAGCATGCTTGCAGTGGTAGAGCAAGGACAACCTGTACGCCGGGTTGCTTCCTCCTTACACTGATGCTTCCTACTGTTACTACACTTTCTTTCCTATTCTTTTTCCGTTGAAGCTTTTCTTGACTAGCAATCTATCTTGTAAATTCCATTCCGGAGGCCATTCTGTTTTTTGCCTATTGGAATGGAACATTCTGGTACTGGCCCGTTCTGGCATACCGTTTCGGACTTTATAATAATAATAATAATATATGAATATACTTATACATAAATGTGCATAAAATATATACCGACTTAACTTATGACGTAATCACCATTTTTACCAAACTAACATATCATCCAGCAAGTTCATAAGACATTATTTCAAAGTTTAAACTCCAAAATTCATACATGGAAAAATAAAATACATCCAGCCACGCCCGGTATTGGCCGGTATTTGACCGGCATTGGCCGGTATTTGACCCGGTACGGGATTGCGGCTCTTCTATATCGGTCTAGGTGCCGGTACGAGGCATTCTGGCCATTCCGGTATGACCGGCGGGTACCGGAATAGAATTTACATCTATGCTAGCTAGCAATACCCAATGTTCTAAATAGCGGGATTTAGCAGCATCTTTAGCGGGCTATAGTGTTTGGGGAGGTCGGACGCTAAGCTTTTTCACATTTGGCGCTATAGGATTTTTTTTTTGCTATTAGCGGCTAATAGCGCACTATTGTCACTAAATGGATGTTCGTTTGGCGCTGCTATCCGGCAAGTTCCTGCGTGGTCGGGCTTTCATTTTTCTGGGCCCAAATCCGTGCAGGCCCAAATCACTGCATACCCACCGATTGGAAGCTCTTACACACAGTACTCTAGCCTTGTCGTTCCTCTCCCAGCTCGCTTGGAGTGCCGGTGGTGGTGCTGGATGTTGTTGCTGCTGTGACCAGCGAGGGGTGCCGAGAGTTGCACAATTCACGTTGTGTCGGGAGTTGCACAATCAACTTTAACTGTGAGCAAATGCACAATTCACGTTGTGAATGATGATGGCACCGCTCATTGTTATCTACGTGGAGCTTTACATTTTTTTGGGGCTAACAATGAGTGTTGTCTGCGTTGGTCTTGCCCTAAATAGCTAGGCAAAGCTAAGATGTATTGTTGTTCCTAACAAGAGCTACAAAGTTCCTTTGCCACTGGCATTTGTAGATCACTTCCTAGAAATGACATGCTATGAGCATCAATCTCAAGTTCAAATCTGCAAAACATTTTAAGATGAAGTGATGATTTCAGACATTTCATAAAACAAAGTCAACATTCTATTGCATTGAACAAATATTACACTGACCAGTTCCTACTACAAAGATTGATCAAACAAACAAATGGCAAGGAAGCAACAATGAATTGAGTTGCTTCATATATAACACTATAAGAATCAGCTAAGCTGGGACACTTCAATGAAATAGCCCCTATGTTACTACAGTCTTACATTAAGAAACATCTACTAGCAATCTAATAACTAAACAAAATATTGATAATGACCAACAGATTTGGCTCCAGGACCCATACATCTGAAAAGATTAACTCCAAAGGATAAGAAGAAATACTATTGGAAGGATAAGGGAGCTTATGGCTCTTAGCATGTTGGTAGGCATCACACACAACAAGACCAGACTCATTACTGAACAAACTATTGTCTTTAATAATACGATCAACAATGGTAGATGAAGGATGGCCCAAACGATGATGCCACCGTGAGATGCATGGTTCGATAATATGATGACTTCACAGACAGGAGATGCACGAGAAAGGATAAAGTCCATTTTAACATCTACCTTGAGGAAGAAGATTCTTGGTGTGCATGTCCTTAACACAAAAGAAAGTAGGATAAAAAAATGTTATTATTTGTAATGAACTCCTAAGCAGAAACAAGATTTTTTTGGGCAGTAGGAACATGAATATATTATCAAGAAAAATCATGATGAGGTATGGGTAATAGATTTACCATTGTGGCTTATTGAAAGCCCTAAGTTTGGTTTTGGTAATTGAATGACAAATAGTGGACTAATGCTTTCAATTAAGTTGTGATTGATCTAGGGTCCACATCAAGATGGTGAGCAAGGTTTCGAGACGAATGAGAAGATGACCATGCCATATGGAGCAAGCTCACAGTTAGAGAGAAGAAGAGGAGATGAAAACAAACCCAAAAACAAAGGTATATGCTAGGGTTTTTCATTCCATCGGTCGAGACACAATAGAGTACGTGATTAGGTTTAGGATAGGCAATCATACTATTAAGAGGGGAACTCTAATGCAAAATAGTTATATAGTGCAACTATGTTTGAATCAACTTTGCATATGCATTGGACCTAGCAGCACAGTGAGATGCAAGTGAAAAATGTTTTGGAAAAGCTAACCGAGTGTCTAAGGTGAAGGTGTTCATGTTGAAATTGCAAATTTGAAGCGTTTGCGATGTTTGTGACTTAGTGCAGATTTTTTTCTACACTCATCGTAAAGGTCTAGTGCCCCTAGCTAGGGGGAGTCATCAGAGAATAGGTGTCTTGTCGCAGAACCGACTAATTTATAAGAGTACAAGTACAATGGCAGCCCGCAAGCGATCGCACTGTCATACTTGAACCCATATAAACCCGGTAGTCCGTCGAGTACCACGACGGGTCTCGATAAACGATTAACAATAACCAAGATCATACATGATTCAACATACATGCCACATATTACATAAAGTTCACAGATACATTTTCATCATCAGAGTACGAATAAAAGTTATTACAAACCGAGTTTGATAAATAAAGCGGAAGCAATTAAGTTTGAAAATAAAGTTTCCAACATAGTTTGATACAGTGCCAAGTAGGATCACGGTCCACAAAAGCAAAGATAAGGATTAATAAAGAAGCCTGCCCAAGGCTTACTCCTCATCCACGACGGGATAGAAGCAACTCTTGCAATAACCATGATACACAGTGCCATCTGCAACAATGGAAAATAAAACCCTGAGTACGAGAAGGTACTCAGCTAGACTTATCCATCATAAACCAGAAATAAAATGACTCCAAGGATTATGCAAGGCTGCATAAGTGGAGATAGTTTGATAACATTTTGCATAAAAGCAATTGACTTAGTTGTACAATTATGATTCCTTTATCAAGTTAATTATAACTATCCATCTCTAGATTAGCAACTATCCTGTGCCAAACATGTGGAATATCAATTTAAAAGCATACACTAGTAACCATAGAAGGTATTGTAATTCCATATTCATTCGAACCATCATGTTCCATAACACAGTTACTACGATGTTGGGACTAGCCAAGTTTCTCACTATCCGAGAGAGACGGCGATTCAAATCGATTTCAACCAGCTGGGAATTTATTCCTAACACAAACCCAGGCATACCGCGCGAAGGCAGCCTTAGGTCACCTTTGGTACAACTCAGGTCCACATTTTGTGGGTCCGTACCGCGCTGCACAATCTAGGACACCAGATGCCAGGACGTTCAGGCCTAACCTGCCCTTGGGCTCAGTCTGATCGCTCCCCGCAAGGAGCGCACAACAGAACAGGTCCTGGCCTGAGTTGAGCTACTCGGCTTTGCGGTCAAAACGAGTTATCCGGCCAGCTAAGTGATAGGCATGCGTTCAATCTTGTCAGAAGCACCAACAACGGTACGGTCCTTAATCGGCTCAGACGGAATCACATGAGTCATCCTACGCATAGACTCCGCCCGGCCTTGATTTTCTTTTACCCCATGGTTCTGTTCCACGATAGCAAATATAGCCAATCGTGCTTCGGCATCCACCTATATCTCGTAGGTGACAGGACATCACCCGACTTCTACCGGTCTAAGCATGGCTAAGCATATATTCGATCCTGGACCTATACCGGTTAAAGGTGTAATATCTGGACAAGGAATTTATATGCATCAAGTGGTTCCATTCAACTCTTATAACCTAATGCATCAATCATAAGTACTTAAGTAATCATTTGTAAAATACTGGGAGACTTAAAATGCTTCGGGGCTTGCCTCGTAGAAAGGAAGTGGGGCGGTGGTCAGGACACTCCAGAAGCTCTTCAGGATTCTGCTCCTCGCCTTCGGGAGCTGCGACTTGAGGATTCTCCTGTTGGTCCCCTTCCTCTACTTCATCGAATTCTAGCAACGTTATTTCTTCCTCCGATCCTAGATGCATGGATATGGCATAAGATATTGCGAATGCATATATGTTAACAAGTGTGGTATGATGATACATGAAGAATGCATTCTTGCAAATATTCTTAACAGCATGTGGTTTAAGTAACAACAATTGCATCGCGTTTACTGAGTAGGTGCATATCTCTTTCTTGATTATGTAATTAACTACTTCAACAATTCATCAACTATTTCACAAACAACAGCTACTTGTTTTACTCATAACTGGAGTTCTAATTATCCAAATGTAGTGATCCTAGACTTCCTGGAAAGCTTACAAAATTATCTACAACTCTTATTTAACTCACAAAAGCTAATTCACAACTCATCTTAGCCAAAATAGACAATCATATCAGTGTTGTCCAGAAATTCCCGAGAGCAAGCAATTCAGAAATGTTAACTTTAAACAGCTGTAACTCCTAAACCGTTTGATCTATGGTCCTAAAATTTTAACATAAGACATATGATGAAGTTATCTACAACTTTGTTATTAACCATTTTTACAGTAAACATCATTTTTATCATGCAACTTATCAAACTCCAGAATCTGTTCGGAATCTATTCCAATTCGCATTATGAAGCAACAATACTTCTACTTCATATAAGTATTCAAATTTTTACAACACAAAGTCTACCAACAGTTTAAGCATACCAAAAACATTCAAGAACATTTAATGGAAAAGCCAAAACTATTTATTTACATGCCTTTATTATTTTTCTTAGATACATAGGTTAAATAATAAACATATACCAAATGTGCATCATAAATTCTTAAAAATTTACAGTGCATTTCTAATGCTACCAAAGACTACTGTAAAAGTTTCATGCTATTTTATATAGTAAAACATTCTATACAAAAATGACAAGACACAAAGGCTTACAATAGCAAAAATAGAAAACCCTAGTGAAAAGTGTCGAGCAACAGATTTCCTATTTTTCTTATCATCCTTATGGTACTAGGATAACCTCCAACAAATTTCATGAATATTGGATTCCTAAATAATTTATAAAAATTCATACAAGGATTACCTATTTATAAAAGAAAAATCTATAACTATAAATCTATACATGCACTGACCCTCAAACTTTTCCCAGAGATTATACATGTCAAGAAAAGCTTACCACAAAAATTTCATAATTTTTGGAGCACAGAAACTCTAGATATAAAATAATCAAGTTTACATGCATTCAAAAACACATTTAAAATTTCCATTTAAATCCTCCAAAATTTCTACTAAACTTGCTAATATAATATTTTTTATAAATACTACACTTCATCTAGATCCTAACAAAATTTGAACCAACAGATTTGGATCTACACAACTCCACTTATCTATTTTCAAAAATACAGATGAAACAGGAAATAAATGAGCAAGCTTTCTATCCTGATGTCACTGGCAAGCGGGACCCACTGGTCAGTGACCCCACACGTCAGCGAAACAAGAATAGAGCAGGCGGCACTGCATGAGCTTGCGCGGCCATGGCTCTTCGACGGCGAGTTCGTCGGTGGTGACATCATCACGGCATGACCTACTCGACCGGGCGCACATGTTGAGCTAGCTAGGTGGGCGGATGACCGGCGTGAAGGGCGACGGCGTCGGCCATGGCAGCACGGCAGCGCTGCATAGTGTGTGCTGGCTGTCTCTGGCCATGGCAAAGTCAAGTGACGTGATCTACAGGACTACGGAGACTCTGCGACTGTGACTACGCGACCTAGACGGCTGAAGCGGTTTCGACGAGGCACGGCCACGGCAGCGGCCATGGCGGCACTCCAGCGAGGGCGTACCCACGACGGCGCAATGCTAAACACGACTTACCAAAGGTGAAATCGTGGGAGCTGTAAGGTGGAAACGGTGGGGAAGGTGGAGGCGTAGCTGCGAGCACGACCGATTGGCGGATGGGGCGGCGGTGAGCGCAGGCGAGCTCGGCGGAGCGTCAACGACGGCGATGGCGAGTGCGGTGAGCAAGGAAGCGCAAGGAGGCGAGTGGGAGCAGATGGCCGGCTCAGTGGTGACTTAAACGCGTTGCTGGTGGCTTGCTGGCCGGTGATGCCTGATGAGCGGGCCCGACGCCGACGTACGGCTGCCAGATGGGGCGCACGGCCATGGCTAGCCACCACACGGCGGGCCACGCCTGTTGGCTGGTTGGCCACTCAATCAACTGATTCAATTGGTTCAGTCGCGCGAGGATCAACCTAACAGCGGGTTTACACGGCGATGTATCTGCTAATCCATGGCTCCAACATGCAAACACTCTAAACCGAAATGGTAGACCTATGTACCAGCTCCAATTCTTGTTCAAGGATCTCATGCCAATTCCCAACCGAAACCGAGTTACACCATCACAAAGTTGGCTTGTCAGTCGGTCAGTTAAAAGAACTTAGAAAATTTTTGATAAGTGTTGAAAAGGTGAGTTTGCTAATTTTTGTGATCCAAATTCAAGCATGTTAGGAGCTAAACCAGTCAATGACCCAAAAATAAAAGTTGTTCACTATATCAAATACTACAACTTTGCTTTAGTGACCAGCTCCATGCATGGTCTCTAACACCTAGTTCAAACTTGGTCAAACATATCACATTTAAATGGTGGTACACTTCAAACTATGGCTTAATGACCAATTTACCCCTAACCATGAATATGAAAGTTGTTCATAATGATACTCTAAATATGTTTAAGCAAATTGCAAGGTCATACAATCTTTTCATGTATTAGTCACACATAGTGCTATCTAGGTTAACACATGAAATCTTACTTAAGTGTTTGGTCATGAAAGGTGACCTTCATGAACAATGTTCTATTTGCTAACCTATGTGTTGTTAAATGTTTTTGTGACTCACATCCACCAAGTACATGTTTACACTCATGATCATTTGCATATGTACCAGGAAACATGCAATAACAAGCAAATGTTGCATATGTTTCAATCCAATGTTTCAATTGTAAATGCTTGTTTATGAATGCTTGATGATCATGCTCATGCTATGCAAATCAAGTTATGCAAGGCTAACACCTAGGGTGTTACATGCCTTGTGCTGACTTGACTGTGGGTTGGGGTACTCACCGGAAATTTCTAGAGAGCACCGAAGAATATGCTGACAAAGCATATGTGTGGGAGTTTTAAAGCGATCACTGGAAGTTCGATGGGTGGTCACCGTAGATTTATCATGACCCCCTAGACCTAGAGCTGAAATGTCTTAAATGGCTAGAGGGAGGTGAATAGCCTATAAAAATCTCTACAAATTCACTAGAGCACAAGGTTAGAAACCTAAATGGTGAAATGCAATTTTGCTCTAGCTCTACAAGGGTTGCAAGCCACCTATACCAACCATTCTAATTGCTATGATCTCTAGGTTCACACAAAGACTAAGTTACTACTCTCTAAGCTAGTGAGCTCTCAAAGACTAACTAAAGAGCCTCACTAACCAAAGTACACAAGAAGAAGCTAGCTCTCAAAACTAACTACACTAAAGTGCTTAGCCACACTAGGAAGTAAATACAAGAGTGAGTGAGATAATTATACCACCGTGTAGAGGGAGATGAACCAATCAATGAATATCAATTCAATCACTGGGAGAAATCCAAGAGACAAGTGACACACCAATTTTCTCCCGAGGTTCACGTGCTTGCTGGCACGCTAGTCCCCGTTGTGTCGACCAACACTTGGTGGTTCGGCGGCTAATAGGTGTTTCACAAACCTAGTCTAACAAATGGACACCGCAAGAACCTACCCATAAGTGAGATAACTCAATGGCACAAGCAATCCACTAGAGATATCTTTTGGCACTCCACCGGGAATGTAAAAGACCCCTCACAATCACCGGGAGACGGCCACGAACAATCACCAACTCGTGCTGATGCTCCTCTGCTGCTCCAAGCTATCTAGGTGGTGGCAACCACCAAAAGTAATAAGAAATCCGCAGCCACAACGATCCCTAAGTGCCACTAGATGTAAATCACTCAAGCAAATGCACTAGAAATCACTCTCAATCTCACTATGATGATGAATCAATGATGGAGATGAGTTGGAGGTGTTTGCTTAGTGTAAGTGCATCTAGCCCTTTAGTGGGTTTTGGTGAATTGAATGACAAAAACATTAAAGGTCTAACAAGTTTGCTAAGTGTTGAACAAGAAATTGAGTTTATTGCATACACTCGTGGATTGTGAAATGAGAAGTGTATATAGGTTCAACAAGAAGGCAAACTTGATGATATTCCACATAATCTTCAAATCAAGACCAAAATTGTATATTGTTGTGTTGGAAGATCATGAAAACAATATAGTTCAAGAAAAAGATAACAATGCAAATGGAGTTGATGAAATGGCTTCTATATTGTGGGATATCATAGTATCATGAGGAAGCAAGCACATTTGGCAAGTGGTAAATGAGACATGAGTTGATGATTTTGGATTGGTCTCAATAATGGCTTGCTTTGCAAGAACAAGAAGAGTTTGGTAGTGGATTAGCTTTGATCAAGAATTAAATAATAAGTCAAGAATGCATAAGTGAAGAAATACCAAGCAAATGTTAAATGACAAAGGACACAAGTCATATTGGATATAAGTCGGTCTCTATGTTGGTTTGCTTGTATGGATAAAGATTTGGAAAATCACTTTGCATTGATATGAGCAAGCTAGAAGTATGAAGATAGATATTAAAGTGAGAGTTAGGAGTGTGAAGCCAAAAGCAAAAGGATATAAGGAATCGTGAATTGGCTTGACCATATTGATGTTGACTCATATATCTCAATCTATGTGAATCCAACTGAAGCTTGATTGATCTCAATATTCATATCTTGAAGATATTCAAGCAAGGATCATAATATTGAAGAAATGGTTTTCAATGAATGCTTAATATGATATGACTTGAGTAGCTCGATAGGGTGAAGATAGCAAGGAAAGGGCTTCGAGGGACTAAGCAAAGGTGAAGGGCAAGCAATAGCTTGTAGACCGAGGTACCATGGCTAAGGTGAAGAAGAGAGTACTTGCATTGAGTCGAGGAACTAATCTAACTATGAGGAATCATATTGTGTTGAGAATCAAATCATTAGTAGAAGTGACTTAAAGCCATGAGGTGAACTCATATATATATATGAAAATGGTTCAAGTCAAATGCTCAAGGTATGATTGCTCAAAGAGAAGAGACAAAGTTCATTGCAACCCCTTATGAAGCAATTTGAGAAGAAATGGCATATGAAGACATTGAAGACTCAAGTGATTAAAATGGTTATATTCTCTTAATCTTGAGTATAAGTATGTCGTACTATAAAGGGGGATACAATGCACAAGCTTTAATGTGCAACTGTGGGGGGGGGGTACGACCCCAGATACCTACGGTAGACTATATGGGCTACGCTCCTAGGGGCGGTCCAGCCCACAAGACGAAGCCTTGTAGAGCACGGCGCTGCTCGGCGTGCCCCACAAGACACTGGGAAGATATCCTGAAGATACTATGAGATCTATTAGGATACACTCGATCCCATAATTCCTGTAATCTGTTATTACTTTCTGGTTATCTTCTAGATCTAATCGACTTGTAACCCTGCCCCCAGACTATATAAGGTGGGCAAAGACACCCTCAAAACACACGTAACATCATATCGTAGCCAATACAATCCAACAGACCACATGAGTAGGGTATTATGTCATGCTGATGGCCCAAACCTATCTAACTCTTGTGTCTCTGTTGCCTTTTTGTTCTCGATTACACGCACCTCTGCCGATCAATCTACCTTCGTGGGATACCCCTCGGAGGACTGCCGATGATATTTCTATCGACAGTTGGCGCACTAGGTAGGAGTGTGCATGCTGTTTCCATGTCGAATAATGTAACACCTCGAGTGTTAGCCTTGCATAACTTGACTTGCATAACATGAGCATGATCATCAAGCATTCATAAACAAGCATTTACAATTGAAACATTTGATTGAAACATCTGCAACATTTGCTTGTTATCGCATGTTTCTTTGAACATATGCAACTTTTCTCATTATTTCATGACTCCATGTGTCTATGCATATGATCATGAGTGTATATATGTAGATGGTTGATTTGAGTCACCAAAATATATTGGCAATACTTAGGTTCACAAATGGAACATGGTTCATGAATGTCATTTCCCATGATCAAGCCTTAAGTCAGGTTTCATGTGATTGCAGTAAATAGCTCTATGAGTGACTAATACATGAAATGATTGAATAACCTTGCAAATTGCTTAAACATGATTAGAGTATCATTATGAATGACTTTGATATTCATGGTTAGGGGTAATTAGGTCATTAAGCCATGATTTGAAGTGTATCATCATTTAAATGTGACATGTTTGACCAAATTTGAACTAGGTGTTAGAGACCTTGCATGGAGGAGATCACTAAAGAAAAGTTGTAGTAATTGCTATAAGGAACAACTTTTATTTTTGGGTCATTGACTGATTTAGCTTCTAACATGCTTGAATTGGTCTCACAAGAATCAGTAAAATCAACATCTCATGACTTAACAAAATTTTTCTAAGTCGTGTTCACTGACCGACTGACAGGCTGACTTTGGGGGTGATTTTACTCAGTCTCGGTCGCGATTTAGCACGAGTTCACTGAAAGAAAAATTATAGCTGGTACATAGGGCTATGATTGTTGTTAAGACGGTTTACGAGTTGGAGCCACGGATTAGCAGCTGCATCGTCGTGAAAACCGGCTGTCAGGCATCCCATTCGGGTTTTGAACCGACTGAATCAGGACTTGGTGGCCGATCGGCGTCAGTCGTCGCGCGCCACATGGTGGCTGGCAACGGCCGCGCGTCACCAGCGCCTCGCCGCGTGTGGCCAAGCTAGGCCAGAACGCGCCTTAACATCGCCCGCACTCGCCCACACTGCCAGAGCACGCCTTTCACCTCGCCTCGGCCTCCTTCCTCGCCGCAGCGATAGCCGAGCTCGTCCCGCCTCCGCCGTTGCCATAGCCAGCTCAAGCTAGCGCTGAGCCACCCATTCGTCACCGCAACAGCATCACCACCTTCCCAGCAACTCCCTGCACCAGCCAATGCCCGCTGTTCAAGCTCGGTGAGCTCTAGCCCCGCACACCGCCTCACCGGAGCTCCACCGCCACCTCTGTCACCGTGGTCCCACCTAACCAGACCACCCTAGGCCATGATAGAGCGCTAGCTAGGTCCGCCGTAGCTCTATGATGCTCGGCATAGCGCTTGATTGAGTCACCGTAGCTTCCACCAGTGTCTCACCGTCGACCCGCACCTCCGCCCCGCCATGGCTGCCGCCGCCGTTGCTAGCACCGACGAGAAGTCCCACCAAGTGGTGCATTGTGTGCGTGAAGTCGAGTAGATCATCATGTGATGATGTCACCGCCGGCAAGTTCGCCATCGGCGAGCTTTGGCCGCGCCACCATAGCGCAGCATAGCTGCCCTGTTTCGGGTCGATGACATGTGGGGTCCTCTGACCGACGGGTCCCACCGGTCAGCGACAGCAGGAGATAGGATAGGTCATTTGATTCCAGATTTTGAATTGTTTTGTGATTTTTATATCTCTAGTTTAGTAGCTTCAAAAATTGTGCAATAAATTGTGTAGTGTTCCTTAGGAAGTGTAGTATTTAAGAAAAATATATTCTTGACATTTACTGTAGAAATTTTGGGAGATTTAAATAGAGATTTGAAATGTGTTTTTGAATGCATGCAAATTTGTTTATTTTATATCTAGAGTTCCTGTGCTCCAAAAATTATGAAATTTTTGTGGTAAGCTATTATTGTCATGTATGAACTTTGGTAAAAATTTGAGGATCAGTGCATGGGTAGATTTATAGTTATAGATTTTTCTTTTATAAATAGTTAATCCTTGTATGAATTTTTATAAATTATTTATGAATCCAAAATTTATGAAATTTGTTGGGGGTAATCCTAGTACCATAAGGATGCTAAAAAATAGGAAATCTGTTGCTTGACACTTTTCACTAGGGTTTTCTATTTATGCTACTTTAAGCCTTTCTGTCTTGTCATTTTTGTATAGAGTGTTTTATTGAATAAAATGGCGTGAAATTTTTATAGTAGTCCTTTGATAGCATTAGTAAGGCACTGTAAATTTTAAGAATTTTTGATGCACATTGATATATATTTATTATTTAACCTATGTATCCAAATAAAATAATAGAGGCATATAAAGAAATAGTTTAGGCTTCACCATTATATTTTCTTGGATGTATTTGGTATGCTTAAACTATTGGTAGGCTTTATGTTGTCAAACTTTGAGTGATTACATGTAGTAGAAGTATTGTTGCTTTAAAATGCAAATTTAAAAGGATTCCGGACAGATTCTGTAGTTTGATAAGTTGCATAATAGGGATGATGTTTGCTGTAAAAATGCTTAATAACAAAGTTGTAGATAATTTGATAAGCTTTCCAGAAAGTCTAGGATCACTGCATTTGGATTAGTAGAACTCCAGTTATGAGTGAAACAAGTAGCTGCTGTTTTGTGATATAGTAGATGCATTGTGGAAATAGTTAATTAAATAATCGAGAAGAGATATGCACCTACTCAATAAACATGATGCACTTGTTAACACCATGCTGTTACGAATACTTATATGAATGCATTCATCATGCATCATCATGCTATACTTGTATGCATGTATGCATTCACAATACCTTATGCTATATTCATGCATCTAGGATCGGAGGAAGAGATAACATTGCTGGAATTCGACGAAGCAGAGGAAGGGGACCAGCAGGAGAATCCTCAAGCCGCAGCTCCTGAAGGCGTGGAGCAGAATCCTGAAGAGCTTCTAGAGTGTCCTGACCACCACCCTACTTCCTTTCTACGAGGCAAGCCACGGAGCATTCTAAGTCTCCCAGTATTTTACAAATGATTACTTAAGTACTTATGATTGATGCATTAGGTTATAAGAGTTGAATGGAACCACTTGATGCATATACATTCCTTGTCCAGATATTACACCTTTAACCGGTATAGGTCCAGGATCAAATATATGCTTAGACATGCTTAGACCGGTAGAAGTCGGGTGATGTCCTGTCACCTGCGAGATATAGGTGGATACCAGAGCACGGTTGGCTATATTTGCTATCGTGGAACAGAACCATGGGGTAAAAGAAAATCGAGACCGGGCGGGATGTCGATAGAGAAGCAACGAGACATGGAGGTCTTAGGTGTGGATCTATCTCCGTCTGTGTCGATTAAGGACCGTACCGTTGTTGGTGCTTCTGACAAGATTGAACACATGCCTCTCACTTAGCTGGCCGGATAACTCGTTTCGACCGCGAAGCCAAGTAATTCAACTCAGGCCGGGACCCATTTTGTTGTGCGCTCCTTCTAGGAAACGATCAGACTGAGCCCAAGGGCAGGCTAGGCCTGAATGTCCTGGCATCTGGTGTTCCAGATTATGCGGCACAGTATGGACCCGTGAAATGTAGACTTGAGTTGTACCAAAGGTGACCTAAGGCTGCCTTCGCGCGGTATGCCTGGGTTTGTGTTAGGAATAAATTCCCAGCTGGTTGAAATCGATTCGAATCACCGTCTCTCCCGGATAGTGAGAAACTTGGCTAGTCCCAACATCGTAGTAACTGTGTTATGGAACATGATGGTTTGAATGAATATGGAAGTACAATACCTGCTATGGTTACTATTGTATGCTTTTAAATGATATACCACATGTTTGGCACAGGATAGTTGCTAATCTAGAAATGTATAGTTATAATTAACTTGATAAAGGAATCATAATTGTACAATGAGTCAATTGCTTTTATGCAAAATGTTGTCAAGTTATCTCCACTTATACAGCCTTGCATAATCCTTGGAGTCATTCTATTTCTAGTTTATGACGGGTAAGTCTAGCTAAGTACCTTCTCGTACTCAGGGTTTTATTTCCCATTGTTGCAGATAGCACTGTGTATCATGGTTATTGCAAGAGTTGCTTCTATCCCGCTGTGGATGAGGAGTAAGCCTTGGGCAGGCTGCTTTATTAATCCCTATCTTTGCTTTTGTGGACCATGATCCTACTTGGCACTGTATCAAACTATGTTAGAAACTTTATTTTCGAACTTAATTGCTTCCGCTTTATCTATCAAACTCGGTTTGTAATAACTTTTATTCGTACTCTGATGATAAAATGTATCTGTGAACTTTATGTAATATGTGGCATGTATGTTGAATCATGTACGATCTTGGTTGTTGTAAATCGTTTATCGAGACCCGTCATGGTACTCGACAGACTACCGGGTTTATATGGGTCCAAGTATGACAGTATGACCGCTTGCGGGTTGCCATTGTACTTGGTCTCTTATAAATTGGTCGGTTCTGCGACAAACAAGATGGTACATTTTGTAGGCTATTCATCCCTCCCACAGCCCAGCCAGATCTTCATGGTCAGATCGATGTCCTAGGTCATCAACGCTGATAAAGACGAAGAGCTCATTAAGCCAGTGCAGATCGATTCTACATCGACCACCCCAACACCTGCGACTGTAGATCCAATCTCAGAACCGCCTCCGAGGTCATCTTCATCAACAATTCACTGCCCGCTCCCCCGCTACCTGAGGAAGCGGATCGACAATGATGATCTGATCGCATCCATCGATTAGGTCGGCTAGAAGCTTGCCGACTGTCTCTCCATCGTGGAATCAGCTTTGACCACTCTGGTTAAGCGCTGACCACCCTCCGATTTTGATCTACCAGAGGCCGATTAGGAAACTCCAAGGGTTATGGCCCTACCCTTTGAGCTCACCAGCGTCGTCGCCTCCTACAAAGATTCCCTAAGGGTCAAATTTGCCGACCAGGTGGCGAACATCTATCCTCTCGCCAACCAGATCGCCGACCAGCTCTCGCCGACTATCAACATGCTGCACATTGGCTGACACCCCAAAGCATCCCTCCACACCATCCTAGAGGAGAATCCAGACTCCGAGTCCTAGGGCTCCATGGAGACTGTCGCCAAAACCATCGTCATCCAATCTCCTTTCCCACCCTTTCGAGGAGGTGGGATCTTTAACGTTAGCGTTGACAACCCTTCATGGGATGGAGAAACCGACAAGGACCACGCGACTCATGTCAATAGGAACACTAACCATGCGCAGCGCCAAGCAAATGAGGCCACCATTGTGCTAGCCGAGACTGCTCATAACGAACAACTCAACTCGTAAGGGAGGCCACACCCACTCTAATGCAACCTCGACGATGAATTTGTTTGTGTTGATGGCCACGACGTCTACAAGACCCCAAGTGCTAACTTGGTTGTGGCTGCTAATGAGGTCACCTGGCTTGAACAAACGCTAGAAGTCACCAAGGTTGCCACAATGCTCAAAGCTACACACTGCCAGGTCAACGAGATCCGCTAGGATTAGAGACCTTCCTACTCGACGAGCTCGATTCGCCGATCCGCTGTGCCAAGATCCAATCGCCGCCCCAGCTAAAGTCATTTTGCTGACTAGCACCGCGATGATGGACAACCCCTCTAGGGGGAGCTAGGGGGAACCGCATCGACTACCCTCACCAACATGACCAAGAAGTCGACCAAGACGTCTGAGCGCACATCAACAATCTCTAGGACGCGCAACATCATATTGACGGGCGCTGTTTCTCTCACCATGAAGAAGAAGTATGCCGGTGTCAAGAATACGAGCAAGAGTTCGGTAATCCAAACTCAGCCCTCTAGCCACTCAATGCCGACAGCGCCGTAGATCACAACGGTGACGATCCCGAAGGGCCCTGAGCATTCATGAGGGCACTCCGAACACTCTAGTGGCCCCATGGTTTTAAAATCACCAGGGTCAAGCCCTACGAGGGACGGATGAACCACACATAGTGGCTACAAGCTTATGCCACTGCCGTGCGCGCCATCGGAGCAGATACCAGTGTCATGGCAAATTATCTTCCCATCATACTCATGCCAACTGCAATGAACTGGTTCACAAGCCTCGCCTTGGATTCCATCAAATCCTAGGAACAGCTGAAGAAGGTCTTCACCGACAACTACATGGCTACGTATACTCGGCCGGGCACCAAGCATGATTTGAATATCATCTACCAAAAACCGTCCGAGCTCCTCTATAGCTACATTAGATGCTTTTCTAAGATAAGGAATTCTATTCCCAACATCGCGAAAGCTGAAGTCATCACCGCCTTCATCCGAGGACTCCATCACCACGACCTCCACTCCAAATTCAATCGTAAGCCGCCAAAGGGGATTGGTGAGATGATCATGACCGCCGACTAGTACGTCGATGCCAAAGAGGCCGAAGTATGCTTCAATGAGGATGCAGGCACTCACCGCCCAACTCACCACAGTGACGAGCGCCCCTATGATCGACGCCATAGTGATCACCGCTACGACGACCGTGGCCACCGTTAGGACAGTGCCCATGATTGGCCAGAAGGGTCTAGATCTGGTCAATATCGTCGCCGCCGACCAGACCACATCATCACCACCATTGACGAACCTTGCACCAAGCACAACTACGACGAGTAGTACAAGAATATTCTCAAAGTCCCATGACCCCTCCACAAAAATAGCAAGCACAAGATGAAGGACTGTCTCGGCTTGGCTAAGGAGTTCCAGGCCAAAAAGCCAGACGACAACAATGACGATAGGGCCAGAGGCCGCTGACCACCTAGTGACAACAACAACGCCTTTCAGGATCATGACAAAGTGGTCACCGCTATCTTCGGGGGCCTCGCTACCACCGAGAGCAGACGAGATCGGAAGCTCACCGCCCGCCGGGTGCTCGCCGTTAAAGCAGAAGATGCCATCACCAACCCTAGCTATCGTCCCTAGTTTGAGGTCCCCATCACCTTTAGCAGAGCTGACCAGTGGGCGGACATCCCTTATACAGGGCGTTTCCCCCACGTTTTTGATGCAACCATCAGGAAAATGCTTTTTAGGAAAGTACTCATAGACGGTGGAAGTGCTCTGAACCTCCTCTTCACCGGAGCCCTAAAGGAGCTACGCCTTTGGATAAGAGACCTCACATCATCTGATTCCTCCTTCTAGGGTGTGGTACCTAGTAGGGCATCCAAGCTGCTTGGAGAGATCACCCTCCCAGTACAATTCAGCATGGCCAGCAACTACCGGGTCGAGCACATAAATTTCTACGTCGATGATTTCAACACCGCCTACCATGCCATACTTGGTTGGCCAGCTCTGGTCAAGTTCATGGCCATACTGCACTATGCCTATCTGGTGTTGAAGATGCCTTCGCCTGTAGGAGTTCTAGCCCTACGGGCCAACCTCTCCATCACCTACGCCTGCAAGACAGAGAGTCTCACCCTCGCCAAAGACACCGACCTCTCCATCCATTTGGCTAGCGTGGTCACCAATGCCAAGACGGTGGTCGCCGATGACCTAGAGATTCTAGCGTTGGAGCCTCCACGTGCCTCCACCAAGTCCAAGGAAATGAAGGAGGTCGGCCTCGGCCTTGATGACCCCACCAAGATCATGAAGATTGGGGCTCACCTCGACCCCAAATAGGAAAGCATGCTCATCTCCTTCCTACGTGCCAACACTGACATGTTTGCTTGGAAACCTACAGACATGCCGGGGGTACCACGGGAGAAGATCGAGCACTCCTTGAATGTCTCACCGACCGCCAAACTGATCAAGCAGAAACTCCGATGATTTACGCCAGACAAGGAGGTTATTAGGGTAGAAATAAAACAGCTCCTAGCTGCTGGATTTATTAAAGAAGTGTATCATCTTGAGTGGTTAGCAAACCCTGTTCTTGTTCAAAAAAAAGAATAAAGAATAGAGAATATACGTTGATTACACTGATCTCAACAAACTTTGCCCTAAAGACCCCTTTGGTCTACCTTGGATAGATGAGGTTGTAGACTCCACCGCCGGCTACGAACTGCTCTCCCTCCTCGACTGTTACTCCAGCTATCACCAAATATCCCTCAAGGAGGACGATCAGATCAAGACGTTGTCCATCATGCCTTTCGATGCGTATTGCTATACCACCATGTCATTTGGACTCAAGAACGCTAGGGCAACCTACCAAAGGTCTATCCAGATGTGCCTTGACCAACAGATAGGCCACAACATCATTGACGATGTGGTCGTCAGATGCAAAACCACTGACAATCTTATCGCTGACCTCGAAGAAATGTTCACCAACCTGAAAAGATGTAGATGGAAGTTGAACCCTTCAAAGTGCATCTTTGGAGTTCCATCCGGCATACTCCTGGGCTACATCATTAGCGCCCGTGGCATCGAACCCAACCCCGACAAGGTCTCCGCCATCACCAACATAAAATGACCAACCTGCGTAAAGGATATATAGAAGCATGGCTGCTCTCAGCCGCTTTATACCATGCCTCGATGAAAAGGGTCTACTATTTTTCAAACTCCTCAAGGCCTCTGAGCGGTTCTCCTAGTTAGAGGAGGCAGATACAACTTTCAAGCAGCTCAAGTTGTTTCTAACGAAGCCTCCAATCATGATGATGCCTCAACCAGACGAAACCAAACTGATCTACATCGCCGCCACTTCTCATGTTGTTAGCCCAGCTATCGTTGTCGAGCGTGAGGAAGCCGAACACACATATAAGGTGCAACATCCAGTCCACTTCATCAGCGAGGTTCTTAATGAGTCCAAAACTCGTTACCCTCAGGTTCAGAAGCTATTATATGCCATTCTGGTCATGTTACGCAAGCTCCGCCATTACTTCGAGTACTACAAGATCGACATGGTCACCGAGTTCCCTCTAGGAGACATCCTCCGTAACAAAGAGGCCAATGGCTGCATCATCAAGTGGGTTGTCGAGCTTGGCACTTACTCCATTAAATTCAGAAGTAGGCCTACCATTAAGTCATAGGCGCTGGTTGACTTCGTCACTAAGTGGACTGAGATCCAAGAGCCCATCCCCGCTACTTGCCTCGAGCACTAGGTGATGTACTTCGACAACACCCTCAACATCAACGGTGCTGATGCTGGCATTTTATTCATTACGCCGACCAAGGACAAGCTCCAATATGTTCTCCGAATTCATTTTCCAGCCTCCAACAATATCGCCGAATATGAAGCATGTCTCCATGGACTCCGTATAGCCATCGAGCTCGGTGTCAAATGCCTCATGGTATATGGAGACTCCGCGCTGGTCATCAACCAGCTCAACAAAGATTGGTCCTATTCCAGTGAGAAGATGGATGCATATTGCGCTGAAATCAGGAAACTCGAGGGGAAGTTCTACGGTATCGAGTACCACCACGTGGTACGAGATCAAAATCAGCTCGATGGCCACATATCTAAGATAGGCTCTTCTCGTGTCGCGAGTCCACCTAGGGTTTTCGTTCAAGACCTCTTTACGCCGTCCATTAAGGAAGAGAAGGAAGTTCAAGAAATCCCCCCCCCCCCCCCCGCCGAGCTGCTGGTACTTGTAGTACCTTCGTCGGCCACCGATTAGAGGGAATAGTTCATCAAGTACCTCACCAGCGCCGATGTACCTACCGACAAGACCAACACTGAATACCTAATCCATCACAGCAAGCATTATGTGCTGGTAGATGGGAACTTGATGAGGAAAAGTGCCAAAGAAGGGATACTGTAGAAATGCATCACCCAAGAAGAGAGAGCGAAACTACTTCTCGAGATTCACTCTGGTTCCTATGGCAATCAAGTGGCCTTGAGAAACCTGGTCGACAAAGCTTTCTGAGCTAGTTTTTACTGGCCCATGACCATCACCGACGTAGAAGGCCTCGTCCGACGTTGTGAAGGATGTCAATTTTTTGCCAAGCAAATACACGTGCTGGCACAGGAATTGCAGAACATCCTAGATTCTTGGACTTTTGCATGTTGGGGACTGAACATGATCGGGCCTTTTCAGATAGCGCTAGGTGGTTTCTGGTACATGTACGTCGCCATGGACAAGTTCTCCAAGTGGATAGAATACAAACCACTTGTTTCGGTAACTGTAAAGAAGGCAGTTGAGCTCTTAGAAGATATCATCCACAGATTCGGTCTCCCGAACAGCATTATCACCAACCTCAGAACTACATTCACTAGTCATCATTTTTGAGACTTCTATGAAGAGCGATGAATCTCCATCAAATACATCTCTATTGCCCATCCTAGAGCCAATGGCCAGGTCAAATGGGCAAACGGCATGATCCTCGATGCCCTAAAAAAGATGCTATATTAGAAAGAGGAGAAGCATCCGGGCAGATGGTTCAAAGAGCTCCTAACTGTGGTCTAGGGACTACGCACTTAAGCTAGTCACAGCACCGGTGTGTCTCCATACTTTTTGGTCTATGGCTTAGAAACCATACTTCCAGTGGACATTGCCTTCCGAGCACCTAGGATGGAACATTATAACGAAGAGCAAGCCACAGCTATTCGGACAGAGGACGTCGATAGGGCCGAAGAAGAACGCCTGATCACTTGCATTCGCATAGCCAAATACCTAGAAGGCTTGCGAAGATACTACAATTGCAACATCAAAGGTCGTTCATTTGCTGTTGGCGACCTCGTTCTCCGTAGAAAACAGAAAACAGAAGGGATGCACAAGCTCTCCTCCCCCTAGGAAGGGCCTTACATGGTCAAAGAGGTTACCCGACCAGGGTCTTATCGGCTATGCGACCTAGATGGAATTGATATCCCTAATTCATGGCACATCGAGCACCTTATATGTTTCTATCCTTGAAATGATCCAGATATGTACTCTCCACTCCATAATGAATGAAGTTTTTGTCACCATAATTTGTCTCCATTATTTCTCCACTTCGGTTTAATCTCCATTTGC
Source organism: Miscanthus floridulus (assembly GCF_019320115.1). Classification (NCBI taxonomy): domain Eukaryota; kingdom Viridiplantae; phylum Streptophyta; class Magnoliopsida; order Poales; family Poaceae; genus Miscanthus; species Miscanthus floridulus. The sequence continues at coordinate 92,078,166 of NC_089584.1, read as the reverse complement.
GATTGCCAGCTCTAAGCTACTCCTTAACAAACTTCGACAATTATACATGATCTCCATAAATACTCTGCCATGTCTCTCCATATTAAAATATCTCTAAGATATTTTGCCAACCATCAAGCAGCACACGTTTTGCTCTGTGTTCTATGGAGAAAACCCAGACTCTGATCTCTCCCTACACGTGCTATGGGCTCCGTGCTCTGCGTTATGGGTGGTCGACTACGGTTCCTCGGTCACATCTGTTCCTCCTACACGTGCACGGGCTCTGCGCTCGATGTTATGGAATACGGGCTAGCCAAGGCCAAGAGCCTAGTAACGAACTAACTGCTCGAATGCTACTTATACCACATATAATTGCATTAGGGTTAACACTACATCTATTTCTTCACCGAAAGTGTTAGCAAGACGCATAAACATACACATGTCTGCATACAACAATTATACAAATACATAAATGTTTGCCTATGCCCTCGCGCATCTAACCCTCCTCTCCAGATGTTACATACAGGTCCTCTCCACTTAGGTTACTGGGCTTGGCCATCACCATCCACCTCGTCGAACTGGTCGACGTCGCCGGCCAGCTTCTTCGCCGCATCCTCCACCTCGTCCTTTAGATGCTCCTGTCTCGTCGCACCCGTCTCTTTGGCGAATCTGGCCTCTATCGCTTGAAGGTTGATCGCTGGGTAGTGGGACCAAACCACCGCTAGGGCATGCATCGTGACAGAGATAGTGGCATCACGATTGAAGCTTTTGAAGTTCTCCCACGCCACCTTGCACCTATCGATGATGGTGTTCGGACGAGGCGACCTGTCGTTGGGCTGAGAAGCTACCTCCATGTTGATGCAGTCATGCACTGGCCTGACTCTAGCCACCACAACATCTAGTTTTCTCCTCTGGGTTTGCACCTCTAGCTCTAGCATGTCGAACTATGCCCTGGTCCTTTGGCGGTATTCTGTAGGCACCGAAAGGATCCATCAAACGAAGAAATCACTTCAACAATAACTCCGACCGCAAACTACTCACCTTTTAGCTCCTTGACTAGTTTCTTCGCTCACCCAGATGCCTTCCCCTTCTCCTCCTAGAGCTAACTGATGACCTAATGCAACTGGCCAAGCTCCGCATCTTGCTCTACAAAAGTGATGATCACCAGCAACATTAAAGCTATTTAGCAATACAAAACATGCTCACCGAACCACAATACCTTTCTTCTATTCAGAGACACTTCTCAGCTACTCGGAGCTACGCTCTAGCTGCTTGGAGTTGTGCCTCAACTGCTCAGGCATAGTCACTAGCTGCTCGAATAAAGCCCCCTTCTGGTACTCTAGGTCCCTCATGTTTGATTCGGCAAGATCTCATTCACACTGGGCCCTCTAGATATTTTTCTCCATCAGCTTCATAGCCTCTTTTAGCTTCACATTCTCCTCGGCGAGGGGCTCCATCCTCTTGATCAGATGCTGCCATTGTTCGGTAGTTCGTGCTATGCCCTACAATAGCATCAAGATTATAAAGAACCCTATTCCCCAATGCCAAATATGGACATTGCTGATGCAATACTAACCTTGTTCTGCTTCATGGCTCTGGAAAGGGTGGACTCCAGTCTCCTCACTTCCTTGGTGGTGTCCTCCTCTTCCACGACCATCACTTCATCCCCCTGCTTGCGGAGGATCTGGATGGCTTGAGGTCGTGATTCCTCACGCTCAATCTCCTCCACCTCGTCCTCCTCCTTCATAGCTGGTGGCGGTACCTGGGGCTTAGTGGCCACACAGAGCATCCAACCATGCCCTCCGATGTCTTAGGGAGCTCCACCTATTCCTTCGACAACACCAGCCTCTCCACCCTAGACTCTGGCATGGCGTCGGCAGCTACAGCCTTTGCCTCCGAAGACCCGATGGCTCCCGCCATTACTCCTAGCATTGCTATCGACTCGTCCACTATCATCGCCAACCGTTCTCCGCTGCCAACTCCACCGGTAGTGGTGGTCGACTCCTCCATAGACCGTCGAGCGCTCGGGGACTCTAGGATGGAGCCTGCTAGCATGGTCTCTACGTCGAGAGTAGCCCCCGACTGCTCGCTAGTTTGGCTAGAAGGATTTAGATCTTCTGTGCGCCCCGATCTGCATTAGATCTGCTCATCAATCACCGCAACGAAAAAGATCAGACAACAAATGATTCCAAGGCAAGGATACTTACATGATGGCTTCTAGGTAGACTGTTATGAACCAGTGTTGCCTCCCCGAGCACCCAAGCATAGCTCTAGGGTCCACCCACATGCCCTAGGCTAGAGGTCTTGTGGCCCCCGCCATCGGCCTCTCCTTCGCCTATAGCTCAGGGACTCCCTCTCCTCCCTTTGACTGCACCTCTGCGTGCGTGTTGCATGGTGGTGCCTCAGTGCTCAGAGGAGGAGCTACTGGAGCACCATCATCATCTGACCACTCGGACATTGTTGCACTATACATTTGAGTGGTCTGACCGCCACTAAGCGAGATGCCGCTCGGCTTGCAGAGAGCTACACTGGCCATTTTCCACTTCTTTTGGACTGGCTCATCTTTCGCCGCCCTTTTCCCTCGGACCTTCTCGTACACCAGGAGGACTCTCCATCCAACCAGCACCGGTGCCTCTAGATTTGGATGAGGTGCTGATGGCACCTTCCTCTGGCTGAGTGGTTGGCCTAGCGTCTACCGCCTTTGGTCAGTCACTTCTCAGCACGCTCGAGTGTCGACTCAGAAATTTTGTCCCATGCCGAGGGCACACGAGCAAGCCGGAAGGGTCCGCTCGATGGAGCTGGAGATCCGCCTAGCTTTAGCGTAGGGATGGTCGATCCTACGCATTCCTCCCGAGACGTGCCAGTCAATTTGACCCTGTAATTGACAAGGAGAGAAAGCTAATCAGTAATTTAAGGCGGAACATGCCGATGTTGCCAGACAGTCCCGAATGTGTGGCTCTGAGAGCCGATGTGGATGGATAGTCGATTCCAGCATGCTCATAAGAATAAATCAATTAAAGCTCATGGAATTATGGAAGGTAAATCAGTTATCGCTAAGGATAGATCTTGTTATTTAGACAAATATTAGTCAATGGCAAAAGGATGTCAACAATAATTAATTTATGCTAAGCCGATGACTACAAGTAACCGAATCCCTTTTTATATAGAATAAGCAGCTCATCATCATTTAACCATTTAACAAAGATAAATCTAATGAATATATTAGATCTCATCTATCGTTATGACCAGTGGGGCATGAGGCAGAATCATGTAGGCTGTAGAAACAACAATAGATTCGATGACCCTAACTTATTAGTAATATCAGTGGGGCATGAGGTAGAATCATGCAGGCCATAATACAATAATAAGATCATGGGGCTAACACATCTTTCAACCTATATTTACTTCAACGGTCTCATGACATGAACTGCATATGTAAAAGCGCTCGATATAGGCTAAAACAACCGATTTAGGCATAGCGCACAGTTAAGGTCATGCCCTATTAGGAACAGATCTACCAAATAACGATCCCCACTCCACGGTGCTAATAGTAGGGTGTCAGGCAGAATTACACAGGCTGTGATAATGGGCCATGGAACGGTTTTCGTTAGCTAATAGATCTATTCAAGACAAAACACGCCTTAACCACACACTATGCACGATCAAGATTGACATAAAACAGCTGATAAAACATAACTCATCATTTAAGATGCGGATTAGATCAATTTAGATTCACAAACGATGGGTTAAATAGGATATAAGGCCGATCTAGATCAATCTCAATCGGGCGAAGTGATATTGATGTAATTTAAATAAAAAATGGAAGCAATAAGCAATATCGGTAACTTAATGAATCTATCCAAAGGAACGTCACCCTTAGATAGAGCCGATAACTTGACCTTAATCTAGTTCGAGCAATGGAGGTTGATCGGATCGATGTAGCCATACTTGAACTAAACAAGAATCGATAACTAGCTTATACTAGAGTCGCAGTGGAGGTCGACCGGATCAATACAGCCGTACGAATAGAAGTATAAGCCATGATAGTACTTATAGACAAGCAAGAGGTCAGCCGGACGGATGTAGCCCTGCTCACTGAAGAACTCATTGAGATCCACTCTACTCCTACTCCTAAGGGGTGGTCGAAGTTGAAAAAAGTAAGTAACTTGTATTTGATTGATTGTGTGTCTTTTACAATAGCCGGGGTCCAATATTTATACCCAAAACCTACGCTTGAATCCTACTTAAGAACAACTCATTACAATTTTGGGCCTAGGAGAAAATATTCCTAATTTATGATAACTTGGACCCTAATGTATCCCTTTTTGTAGAGTTCAGCATGATTTTTCGGGCGTCGCTCATAGCTTTTGTCGTTTTCTGCTGGCACTATCTGAAGAAAGCTGATTCCAGTGCTACATTCGAATCAGCTGGTACCGATCTTCACGCAATCGATTCCTTGATGACACGATCTTGGGAGCTTTCGAGTCCCTGCAATTCTTCTTCCAAATTTTGGTGTAAACACATGCCCCCCAATTTTGGGATAAAAGTAATTTTATTCCCAAAATTATCATGTTTGTACCCCCGATAGGTCCATAGTCATGGGTAGAGAATCTTGATCTAGGGTCTACTGTTTGTCACCATCTATGTTAGCTCATGAGCCCATGCTTCAAAACTTTTATGAGAGCATCATCGCTTCATGGGTGCTTGGATCCATCCTTCCATGCCGGCTATAAAATGTCTATCCGACCCTGACGAGAGCAACTCAACAATTCAGCTATGTTTCTCTTCCACATGCCCCCTCAAGTGCTTCTAACTCCGCCGGACCCTCCATGGTCTATCTTTTTGCTATGAAGATCTTGAGCGGTTAGAAGAATTCTTGTGCATAGGGTGATTGTATCACTCATCTTAGCACCTTGTCGAGCAAGAGGATCAGCTACTGTAGTTAGAAGAATTCTTGTGATATCACCTGAGTCTTCTCTCCATGCTCACTGAGCTGTTCTAGTGTTTGCATGGGCTAAAATGTGTGGACACCTTCCCCTTGTTTTCCCCATCAAATGCCCATCGGAAAAGCCACATGCTTCTTTCCCGTAGTTTCCCAATCACCGAGAAGTCAGCTGGGCATCTGTTTGGTAGGCAGCTTTTCCCCTTCTTTGGTATAATTTTTATCAATGAGCCGATGTGACTTGGTTTATGATAACCTTCGGCCCTATGGGGATTCGAACTCCCTTCAATCCAAAGAAGCCTTGGTGGGCTGATTATTGGTCAATGTAAATCTTTCATATCCATCCCATGATATTTTGTAATTTGGGGAAGCATTAAGTCCGAATATGTTATCTCTTCGTTATTCGTCCCCTGAATTTCTAGAGTGTCGATCCGTTTCTGTATCTAACTTCCATTTCACACCCCCGACAAAATCTATCTTCTCGCCTTCCCAAGCTATATATACGGGCCATGGTTGTGGATCGAAAAACATCCCGCTTCGTCTCAAACCTTTTGCGTCTTTAGTGTAGTTCTTGCTTTTCTATAGGTTCGAGATCATGGAGAACAACAAGAGGTCTGCTGAGGAGACCCTCAATGGATCTACATCATCGCGCTAGCGCCTTCATCACTAAGAAGTTACAACTCGGGATGCTCCCATCATTCTGGGGCAGAGGGCCAACTCTGCTCAGCCTTTGGGGTCATCTTCATCACCAATTCACCGCTAGCTCCCCTGTTATCCAAGGAGGCAGATCGATAATGATGATCTGCTAGCCTCCATCGACCAGACTAATTAGAATCTAGCCAGCTGCCTCTCCCTTGCAAAATCGGCTCTGGCCATGATTCAAGGCCGATCACCCCCTGAGGCCAACCCAGTGGGGGAAAGGTTGGCCAGGGCTAAAGCTAGAATCATAGGTGAGACATCTACCATAATTTTCTATCTCTTCTTAATTTTGCCCTCAAGATTTCTGATCATTCCTTCCTTAAATCTTTTAGATCTAACTGCTCAGTTGGAAAGCCTTCGATCAGCTGCGAAGCACGTGGCGGGATTTGTTAATGCCAGGGGTGCCGTTCTGGTGGTTCGCTTGCATGACATCCCAAACCATGTCAGGGAGGTCGCTCTTCATGGCATTTGTCATGGTACTGCCATGGCGTTGGCTGCTGCACAAGCCCGCTCTGGCCACAATCTTTGGCTTCTTCCCCATGGTTTTCTAGACAAGGCACACCCTAGGGATCATGAGCGCCTGGTTGAGGATTTCTTCAGCGCCGCCAACTCTATAGCTTTCAACACCCAGGATGATAAGCAAAGTGTTTTTCGGCCCGTAGCTTGTAATAGGTGATATTTAGCAAACAATTTCCTCGTCTTGAGTGATTTTCCTTTGCTTCATATTTCATATTATATGCATCACTTTGTCCATGTTTGTTTTGCTGCTATAGGCGATACACATCGTACCGACTTTTACCCCTTTGGGTTTATTTTTGCACTAGAGGCGATACCTTTCTGATATCGGCTATTAGAGCTGACGACTGAACAAATCGGTTATCAAGTGTTAATCCAAACGCTAGGGTAATATTTCTTTAGATATTTCGAATTGATTGCTCTGCCAAATTCTTCCTCTCCTCTTAGTGTTTCCAAAATATAAGCATTACGAAGCACACAATGTTTGATCCGATAAGGTCCTTCCAAATTAGGTGACCATTTACCGAACTTACTGTCTTTTGACCCAATCGACAATTTCACTTTCCAGACCAAGTCTCCTTCAGAAAATTGCTTAATCTTGACTTTTTTATTGTAATATTTTGCAACCCTTAGTTTATTGGCTTCAATATTTTCAAGAGCACGTAGCCGAAGGCAACTCAAGTTCTCTAAGTTATCTATCATAAGATTCTTGTAGACTTTGGCTGACAAATCATTTTGCAATGTAACACACCTTGATCTAGTCTAAACTTCCCAAGGAAGAACTACATTGTGGCCATACACAAGTTCATAAGGCAACATTTTAATTGATCCATGATAGGCCATCCTATATGCCCATAGTGCCTCATTAAGCGTTGAATGCCACTTCCTTGGCTGTTCCTCAATCTTTTTCTTGATTAGCTTAATCATAATCTGATTGGACACCTCTACCTAGCCATTAGCCTGAGCATAGTAAGGAGAAGAATTTAGTAGCTTGATTCCTATACTGGCAGCAAAATCTCTAAACTCCTCTGATGTGAACATTGTCCCTTGGTCGGTAGTTATAGTTTGAGGAATTCCAAAATGATACACAATGTGCTCCTTGACAAAATCAACCATGTTCTTTGAGGTTACCATCCTCAAAGGGATTGCCTCAACCCATTTAGTGAAGTAATCTATTGCTACCAATATGAACTTATGTCCTTTACTTGAGGACGGAAAAATCTAGCCAATTAAATCAATTCCCCAACCTCGAAACGGCCATGGCTTGATTGTTGGATTCATGGCCGATGCAGGTGATTTCTGGACATTACCAAAACGTTGATAGTCCTGGCACCCCTTGTAATATTCAAATAGTCTTCCAATATTGTTGGCCAGAAATATCCAGTTCTGCAAATAATCTACTTCATCTTATAAGCCGATTGATGAGCTCCATATATCCCTTCATGCACCTCGCCCATCAACACCTTAGCTTCCTCTCAATTTAGGCATTTTAGCAATACTCCATCGACTATTTTGTAATACAACTGATCATCCAATAAAACATACTTAGTTGATTTATATCTTAGCTTTCTAGCAACTTTCTGTGATGGATTTCTAAGGTAATCGGCTATTTCGACTCTCCAATCATCATTCGAGGTTTCACTATTAAGGACTTCTCGAAACACTCGATATCCTGATGCACTTTGAGCTAGACGATTAGCTTCTTGGTTTTGTGCTCTCGGAATATGTTGGAAAGAGACATGAAGAAATTCTTTGAGTAACTTTTGGCACTCATCATAGTATCCTTTCAAAGTATCTTCTTTGCACTCATATAGACCGATCAACTGATTAATAATTAACAGTGAATCTCCAAATACTTCAATTGCTTTGGCCTTTACTTTGTGAAGAAGTTGAAGTCTCTTAAGAATAGCTTCATATTCTGCTTGGTTATTGGTAGTCATTGGTTCAGTTGGAAGAGCAAACTCAAAACTTGCCCTCCGAGATGAAATAATAACAATACCAATGCCACCACCGTACTTGCATGATGATCCATCAAAGAATAACGTCCAAGGCATCGGCTCTACATAACCAATGCTTGGCTTATGATGCTGGGTGACAAAATCGGCCATTATTTGTCTTTTGACTACTTTAGCCAATTCGTACTTCAAGTCAAATTCTGATAATGCGAGAATCCACTTTCCCACTCTCCCATTCAGTATTGGCATTGATAATATGTGCTACATCACATCAGCCTTGTAAACAACCGTACATTAAGCCGATAATAAGTAGTGTCGTAGCTTAGTGCAAGAGAAATATAAGCACAGGCATAACTTTTCGGTGGGAGAATATCTTGTCTCTGGATCCAAGAGCCTTCTACTCAGATAGAAAACAACTCAATCTTTTCCTTCAAACTCTTGCATCAAGGCCGATCCAATTGTCTTGTCATCAGCCGATATGTACAACTTAAAAGGCTTACCTTGCTGAGGAGGGACCAACACAGGTGGACACTTCATGTATTCTTTTATTTCTTCAAACGCCTTTTGTTGTATGTCACCCCACTTAAATTCTTGATCATTTTTCAACTTCAACAAGGGAGAAAACGGCATAACTCTTTCCAACAAATTTGAAATAAATATTCTAATGAAATTAATCTTGCCAAGCAAAGATTGTAACTCTGTTTTAGAAGTTGGGGGAACTGCCTCATCAATTGCTTTTATGCTTTTTTGACCAACTTCGTTTCCTCTCTCGTGGACCATGAAACCCAAGAATTGTCCAGCTAACACTCCAAAAACACACTTATTAGGATTCATCTTTAGACCATGTTTTCTTGTGCATTCTAGAGTCTCCTACAAATCAACTAGATGCTCGTTGTACCTTTTGGATTTTATCATCACATCATCGATGTAGATTTCAACAATCCTGTCGATCAACTTATGAAAAATATAATTCATTGCCCTTTGATAAGTTGCACCGGCATTCTTCAGACCAAAGGTGATCACAACCCAATCGAATAAACCAACTGCACCGGGGCACCTAAAAGTAGTCTTTGCTATGTTTTCTTGAGCCATGAAAATTTGGTTATACCCTGCATTGCCATCCATGAAGCTAATAACCTTATGCCCGACTGCTACATCTACTAACATATTAGTTATCGACATTAGATAACCATCCATGGGTGTGGCTTTGTTCAGATCCCTAAAATTGATGCAAACTCTTGATTTTCCATTCTTCTTATACACAGGGACAACATTTGATATCCACTCTGCATATCGGCACGGTCAGATAAACTTTGCTTCCAGTAACCTTTTAGTCTCCTTTTTGATGTCATCAAGCACATTCGAGTTGAATCTCCTTGGAGCTTGTTTAAACGACTGATATCCAGGTTTGACTGGCAACCGATGTTCAATAATTGATCGGTCTAGACCAGGCATCTCATAGTATTCCCAAGCAAAATAGTTTTTAAATTCCTTTAATAAATCAACTAACTCTTGCTTATACTCAGGATCCAACTTGGCACTTACATACATCGGCCTAGGTCTATCTCCAGAACTAATATCTACTTCTTCTAATTCATCGGCCAATGTGAAGCCATGTCCTAGTTTGCCATCTGTACCATCTATTGGATTATTCATTAAGACAAATTTTCAAAGCCAACTGCTCAGATCGGCTATTGACTTTCATTATTGACTCTAATGAAGCCTCCTTCCCATATCTTGCTAGAAAACCATTCGAAGTCTCCTAGTTCCCAAAAGACTGGATCGGTTGTTGCGATGCTCATAGACTCATCAGCGTGAACCAGTTCGACATCATCTCCATGCCATTGAATCAAACACTAATGCATGGTCGATGGTACACAATAGTTCGCATGAATCCAATCATGACCAAGGTGCAAACTGTGTGACCCTTTTCCATCGATGACAAAGAATGTGGTGAGCAGAGTCTTACTCCCGATTGTTAGTTCGACGTTCATTGCCCCCTGGGTCTTGGATGCATTACCCCCGAAGTCCTTAAGCATCATGTCAGTCTCAATCAGATCTCCTGGTCCCTTGTCAAGCTTATGAAAAGTGGTGTAAGGCATGAGATTGACAGAAGCACCTCCGTCCACCAACATCTTGTTCATCGGCTTCCCATCAACCAAACCTTTTACATATAAAGCTTTTAAGTGCCGATGCTTGATTGGTTTATCAAATATAGCCTGCTATATAACCGTCAGCTTGGCAACTATCTCTTCATACTCTGATTCATCGAAATCCAAATAAACTTCTTGATCTACCAGAGCTCTGAATTCTAATGACAACAGAAAATCCATTTGAATATTATGCGATGGTTGCTTTCTATCGGCTGTTTGCTTAGTATGCCATACTTGAGGTTTACCGGATGCCTGAGCCTGTTCCAACTCTCTATTCCTTAGGCATTGCACCCTTCTCTTCTAACTTCTTGTCAAACCTCCTGGACACCATTGGCCTTCCTGCCAAACATATTCTCTCTCATTGCCTTCTTCATAATCAACCTAGTTTTGATCAACAACTCTTTTTCCCAGCCAATTATGAACACTTCCATTTTTTAAGCACCGATCCATGTAATTATGGTGATATGCATCTTGAGCATGGATAGACCGGTGGTTGGCTTGAGATTGCCTAAACTCCCAATACAGATCATTGCACTCTAGACAGTTACTCCTAGGAGGCAACTTCAAACCTTCGTTATAGCAATGTTTGAAGAAAGGACAATTCCAATGTAATTTAGCTTGCTTTCTTTCATACCTCTCTTTTTCCTGCTGACGCTGGTATTCTTGTTTTTCAAACCAATGCTGATAATCCTTTCCTTCTGCTGCTGCCATTTATTCAATAGAATTCGAGATGTAACTCACAGCTTTGTCGCCCCTTCTTTTGATGTTTCTCCCTACTCATATCGGCTCTTTTACTTGTCGTGACATTTTTTAGTTTCTTTGTATTCGTCAGCCGATATTTGCATCTCGAGATCAACTGTCCTAGCTTCTCTTGATTTGGTTGACGTCAGGACCTTAGTCTTTCCGTTGAGTAGCATCAACCATGTTTTGCTCTCCTAGGAAAGGATTATCATCAACTTTCATTTTTCGAGGCGTATCAAATTTGAGTCTTCCTTGCTGAATAGCCCTCTGTATATGTTGCTGAAAAATTCTGCATTCATTAGTGGAATGAGAAGTAGCGTTATAGAACTTGCAGAACTTTTTATTCTTCAACTGATTAGGGGGCAACATAACATGATTATCGGGCAGCTTGATCTGTCCCTTCTCAAGCAAGAAAACAAAGAGCTTGTCTGATTTTGTGACATCAAAGTCATAGCTCTCCTCGACTCCTCTTCCCCATGGATTTGGCACCATTACTGTCTTTTTGCCCCAATTCCATTCAGCCACAGCAACTTCTTCTTCATCTTCATAGCCATCATTGACTAAGTATGGATTATAAGCTTCGGCCACTGTGGTACTCTTCTAGAATCAGGTATCTCTGCGCATACTCTGGAATTGGCTATTGAGCGCCGCCACTTGTTGAGCCAATTGACCTAGGTTGTCAAATTCTTGTCTTAGCAGCTTCTCTTTCCATGTTGATAGCATTTCTTGAATGGCCAAAGCAGCTAGTTGATCATCAGCCAAGTTTAGTGAGAAGCACAAATTTCTAGTCTCTTGGAACCTCTGAAGAAACTCAATACCCGATTCGTTAGTTTTCTACCTTATAGTTGTCAAATCAGTAATCTTCTTTTCCCTAGTCCTAGTATAAAAATATGTATGAAATTTCTTTTTTGGGTCAGCCCAATTGGCAATGGAGTTGACTGGCAGTGATGAAAACTAAGTGAAGGCTGGCCCTGATAGTGATAGGGAGAAGAAACGAACTCGATGGGCTTCCTCAACTGATGCCTCGCCTAATTGTGTAAGATACCGACTGGCATGTTCTATTGTGCTTGTGCTGTCTTGGCTAGTGAACTTAGCAAAGTCTGGAAGCCTATAATTTGCAGGAAGAGCGACCAAATCATACCATTCTGGATATGGGCATTTGTATGAAAAGGTCAACCCTTTTGGCTTCAGACCGAACTGATTCTTCATCATCTCGGTCACCTTTAGCAACAACTTGTCAGCATGTGAATTTGGATTTCTCTGCACCTGCTGACCCATCTGTGGATTGAAATCCCATGTACCTTGATACCCTAGATTTGGAATCATGTGAAGGGTGTTATAATCTATGCCATAATGATACCCTTGTGGAATCTCTATCTGCTGGGTCCTTTGCTGGTTTGCTGCTTGAAGTCTCTGATTATAGATGAGGATCTATATCTCTATGGATTCTTTGAAATGATGGTGCTATTTTTTGAGTCGACGATGGTATGTGGCCCGATGTGCCAAAATTAATCACTTGGTTCTAACATTGTCCCACCGGCTGTTGCACATGTTGTACTGACGATCTAGGATTATACTATATCTGATTCGTAGTAGTACCTTGAGCTTGTTCAGATGAACTCTAAACTGCCTGGACATCATCATTACCAGCTAGTGCTGCTTCTTGATGGCTGGTACCGACTTGATTAGTCCATTGGGTCGACGAATGTGGAATGTTGTAATAAGTCGGCCCAACCTGACTAACTGGAAACCCATGAAACACCTTTTTCATGGCATTGTGGAATGTGTCCAAAAAAGCTTCATTATGGCTTGATATGGCATCACGAACAGATTTGTTTATAGCTTCCATGAAGAAATGCCTATCTTCAGCTTCATCTGCATCTGTCTACCCGTGGAATAGAACTCTTGGTAGTGGATATTTTTGAACAATTGTATTATCACGTATTTTAGTGTAGGACAACAAACACTTATTCTGAAATTCTTCTATAGCTTTGCTGATGACATCTTTATCTCTATCAGGTAGGTCTTCGTAATGCACCATAAGGATGTCATTGTTGTTGTAAACCGCCATGACGATATTGGGGTCCCACCAGGCATGCTAGAAACATGTGTTGATATAGAAATTTTGTCCCGTGCCGAGGGCACACGAGCAAGCCGGAAGGGTCCACTCGATGGAGCTAGAGATCCGTCTAGCTTCAGCGCAGGGATGGTCGATCCTACGCACTCCTCCCAAGACGTACCAGTCAATTTGATCGTGTAATTGACAAGGAGAGAAAGCTAATCAGTAATTTAAGGCGAAACATGCCGGTGTTGCTAGACAGTCTCAAATGTGTGGCTCTAAGAGCCGATGTGGAAAGAAATCGACTAAATAGTCGATTCCAACATGCTCATAAGAATAAATTAATTAAAGCTCATGGAATTATGGAAGGTAAATCAATTATCGCTCAGGATAGATCTCGTTATTTAGACAAATATTAGTCAATGGCAAAAAGATGTCAACAATAATTTATTTATGCTAAGCCAATGACCGCAAGTAACCGAATCCCTTTTTATATAGAATAAGTGGCTCATCATCATTTAACCATTTAATAAAGATAAATCTAATGAACATATTAGATCTCATCTATCGCTATGACCGGTGGGGCATGAGGCAGAATCATACAGGCCGTAGAAACAATAGTAGATTCGACGACCCTAACTTATTACTAATATCAGTGGGGCATGAGGCAGAATCATGCAGGCCGTAATACAATAATAAGATCATAGGGCTAACACATCTTTCAACCTATCTTTACTTTAATGGTCTCATGACATGAACTGCATATGTAAAAGCGCTCGATATTGGCTAAAACAGCCGATTCAGGCATAGTGCACATTTATGGTCATGCCCTATCAGGAACAGATCTACCAAATAACGATCCCCACTCCACGGTGCTAACAGTGGGGTGTGAGGTAGAATCATATAGGCCATGATAACGGGCCATGTAACAGTTTTTGTTAGCTAATAGATATATTCAAGATAAAACATGCCTTAACCGCACACTATGCACGATCAAGATTGACATAAAACAACCGATAAAACATAACTCATCATTTAAGATGCAGATTAGATCAATTTAGATTAACAAACGATGGGTTAAACAAGATATAAGGCTGATCTAGATCAATCCCAATCAGGCAAAGTGATATTGCTGTAATTTAAATAAATAATGAAAGCAATAAGTAATATCAGCAACTTAATGAATCTATCCAAAGGAACGCCACCCTTAGATAGTGCCGATAACTTAACCTTAATCTAGTTCGAGCAGTGGAGGTCGACCGGATCGATGCAGCCATACTTGAACTAAACAAGAGTCCATAACTAGCTTATACCAGAGTCATAGTGGAGGTCGATCGGATCGATGTAGTCGTACGAACAGAAGTATAAGCCATGACGGTACTTATAGACAAGCCAGAGGTCAGTTGAACCGATGCAGCCCTGCTCGCTGAAGAACTCATTGGGATCTACTCTACTCCTACTCCTAAGGGGTGGCCGGAGCTAAAAAAAGTAAGTAACTTGTATTTGATTGATTGTGTCTTTTACAATAGCCGGGATTCAATATTTATATCCAGAACCTACGCATAAATCCTACTTAAGCACGACTCATTACAATTTTTGGCCTAGGAGAAAATATTACTAATTTAAGATAACTTGGACCCTAATCTTTTCCTTTTTGTAGAGTCCAGCATGATTTTCCGGGTGTCGCTCGTAGCTTTTGTCGTTATCTGCTGACGCTATCTGAAGAAAGCCGATTCCAGTGCTACATTCGAATCAACTGATATCGATCTTCACGCAATCGATTCCTTGATGACATGATCTTGGGAGCTTTCGAGTCCCTGCAATTCTTCTTTCAATTTTTGGTGTAAACACCGAGAAGTACGTCGCTCATTCCTGCAAGTGGATCTTACCACAAGTGAATCAGTTCACAGCTCAGCACCAGTATAGGATAAAAAACATCAAGAACAACAGTTGAGATTTTTACCTTAGGAGGTGGGTTCATGCAGTTGAAGGCTCTCGGCTGCCTTGGCACGCTGAACGATGCGTTTGGAGCAAATAGTTTGGCTGCTCGGCGTAGCACAACCTCCTTCGATAGCCTCTCCATCCTCTCCTAGGTGCTGTTAGTGTCCCCCTTGAAGTCAAAACCCATGTGGGCCCTCTCCTTGCTGGGCTGGACACAGCACACTATGAAGCTTGCCACCACCAATACGCCATTCATCTTCATGCCCTTTATCAGACCGAGGAGCTCCCTAACCTGATCCATATCAGCACTGCTTGGTTTCTCTGACCAGCTCCTTTGGTTCTCTGGAATGTGGTCGATGTCGCAACAAATGGCAGGATGACTCTGCTTCATGTAGAATCACCTGGTGTTCCACCCTTTCAGTGAGGTGTTCAGCGGCATAGTGATGTACTCTCTCGCCATCCCGTTGCGGAGTTGCAGATACACGCCACCAACCACTCTAGAACCACCTGTGCTCTTCTCCTTCAGCCAGAATAGGTGTCGGAAGAGGTTGAAGTGGGAAAAATCCTGAGATATGCCTCATAGAAATGGATAAAAATGGATATGTGCAAGATGGTGTTGGGATCCAGGTTGCACAGACTCACTCCCTAGAACTCCAATAGATCCTACAAGAAAGGATGAATAGGAAATCCTAATCCGCGCTAGAAATAATCTTCAAAAACTACAACTTCGTCGGTGTGCGACATCGGGAAGGGCTCACCGTCGGCTGGACACCATCCACTGGTGATATGATCAGGAAGAACGCCTACCTCCATCATCCCATTGAGCTCTGCCTCCCCCATGAGTGATGGCACCCATTCCTTGTCATGGCTTGCTACGACGGCCATCTTCTTTTGGTTACCACCTCCCATCTTTGGTGCCATCTCTCATATCAGGTTTGGGATTAGCGGCGGAAGCGTGTGTGAATGTGAATCAAGAAGTGCGAGGGCTGAGGAGGAAGACGAAGTGGCAAAGGTGGGAGCATGGAGTGCGGCGGGGCAGTTATAAAGCACCCTCTCCACTTTTCACATTCAAGGGTTTTTGGGGAACCGCGCCATGATTTGCGCCCCTCCAAATTCCCTAAAGCAGCAAGGTGGGCCATTACCTGGGCTTCCACGCAACTGCAGCCCATATCGCCCATTTTTCATCACAATTTGTTACCGCACACCAGATATTCGCCAACTTCTCCACAATATGATTAAGGCTCAGTAACTCCTACTGTACAACCATTACTCTGGTTTTTTCTCCATGATTTGATTTCAACAAGATTTCCACTTGTGGCTCGAGGACTACGTCATCACTATGACTTGGTTCCTCATGACGCTGGGGATTTTCTTTTGGTTACTGTTGTTTCTGATCCTAGCACCACATGACCATGTCACCTACTGTCAGGCTCGGGGACTAAGTGGGCATACTTCACCTTGCGGTGAATGTGCATTTTTTCATTTTAGGGCTCCACCCATGGACTGGCTGCCTGCTTGGCTGGTCTTCTATTTTTTTCTACTTTGGACCCTGGCACCACAAGTCTATGTCACCTATTGTCAGGCTCAGGGACTAAGTGGGCACACTTCACCTTGCGGTGAGTGTGTTTGCTTTAATCTAGAAGACTTCGTGACCCTTGAAGTTGAAGAAGACTATCTCCCTTTCTCGTAGTCGAACTCTAAGTGGGCACACTTGGTCCACTGTGGGGAAATTTTCGATTTTGAAATTGAGCTCCTTACATCCTTCTGGCAAGCGTTACTAGGGAAAAGCTCATGCTCAGTCGGATAGTTAAGCTGGTTAGCTACGGCCCATAACTGCTCAGTGACTCATTAGGGTGGTCAGACCATGAGTCTGGCTACTCGGCTTTGTTCACACCTACTCAGACAAGCTCAAGACGACATTGCACAACGGATACAAAGGCGCTCAGGGACTAGCTGTGGGGGGTACAACCTTGGATACCCACAGCAGACTACATGGGCTATGCTTCTAGGGGTGGTCCAGCCCACAAAATAAAGCCTTGCAGAGCATGGTGCTGCCCGGTGTGGCCCACAAGACACTAGGAAGATATCCTGAAGATACTACGAGATTTGTTAGTATACACTCAATCCCATGATTCCTATAATTTGTTATTACTTTTTGGTTATCTCCTAGATCTAACCAACTTGTAACCCTACCCCTAGACTATATAAGGTGGGCAGGGACCCCCTCAAAACACACGCAACATCATATCGTAGCCAATACAATCCAACAGACCATAGGAGTAGGGTATTACGTCATGCTGACGGGCTAAACCTGTCTAACTTTTATGTCTCTGTTGCCTTCTTGTTCTCGATTACATGCATCTCTGCCGATCAATCTACCTTCATGGGATACCTCTCAGAGGATTACCGATGATATTCTATCGACAACAACCAAGTGCTCGTTTACCCACCAAATATCCTTAAAGCCTTAGCCAAGACAGCAAGCTTTGTAATCCTATCTTTTGTGCTGCCTAACAGGTGAGGCACTGTCATGCTGAGGTGAGGCACTACCACACTGAGGCACTACCATAGTATAGGTGAGGCACTACCATAGTGAGGCACTGCCGCAGTTTAGCCGTGGCACTACCATGACTTAACTAACCGTTAGGAGCAGAGGGTATTTATACCTTCTCTTCTTCCTCACAATGGTAACCTGGTTTTTAGATCAACCATTCCCTTCCCAAGTGCGACCAGAGTAGCTCTCTCTTCCCCACTCACCATTGGAGCCCCTCAAGCTTCTCCTTTGCTTCCCTTGCAGATCCATGAGATTTTAAGCCTCCAAACTGCATTAGAGAGCAGCCCCAACTGTTCTTCATCTCTTAGAGCACTTGGTTCACGTTCAAGCTAGTGGATTGTGTTTGTTACTCTTGGAGCTTGCTCCTAGCTGGCTAGAGTGTTGCCCATAGAACTTGCCAACTTGTGTGGCAGCCTTGGGAGGTTTGTAATCACCCCAATCATCTAGTGAAATCACCCCTCATCTCAAGAGTTTATTCTCTTGACTTGAGAACAAGGATAAGGTTGAAAGAGACCAAAGCCTTTGTGGCTACCTCAACAACATGGACATAGGAAAGCCTTGGTGGCAAGATGAACCATGGGATAAATCGGTGTCTCACTTGTGTTCTTGGGATTTGCATTGCTATACTTGTATTTGTGGTGTTTCTAGGATTTGGTCCCGATCTACTTTCTTGTCCACTTCCACCAGCATCTAGGTGGTGAAATAGGCTCTACACTACCCTAGGAACATCAGTGATTTGCTCGATCTACTTTTCCTTGTGCAGTTTTTAAATTATAGTTCGAGCTTGTCTGCAGGCGTAGCGGTGCTACATTTTTAGTGTGGCGGTGCCATAGTGTGGTAGTGCTGCACTTTGGGAGTAGTAGTGCCGCACTTAGAATTTAACTTCCGCTGCAAGTTTTTTTAAATAGGCCTATTCACCCCCTCTAGGTGTCATCAAGGTCCTTTCAATTGGTATCAAAGCAAGGCTCTCAATTTCAGGATTAACCGCCTTGAGAGACAATGTCGACAAGTGAGGAGGTATCTCTAGAACTTCTACTTTTAAATGGTTTAAATTATGCATCTTGATCGCTAGTGTACTTGATGTTTTTAGGGACATGGGTCCTCATATTAAGCGGATTGTAGATATAAACATTTCTCCTCCTAGTGATGATTTGGCCATCTTATCCAGAGAGGAAGTGAAATGCTTACAACACAATGCTCAAGCTACTAATGTCTTATTTAGTGCTTTTAGTGAAGATGTTTTTGATGCCATCATATTTGGAGATGATGAACCACTTGATGATGCTCATATCATTTGGACCACACTCAAAGAAAGATATGACAAGTCCAAATGTGATGAGAAGTTGCTCTCATTTGAGGAACCAGTTGAGGAGTGCTCGACTTCATCGACAAATGAAGAGCCTCAAGTGATCCTCCCAAAAGGTCCAAGTGATCATGCCACATCCACTTCCTCACCAACATATAACTTAATGGAAGGTAATGAAATGGTTGGTGAGAATAATGCTTTTACATGTGGTACTTCTACTTTCTCTTGTTCTTGTGAGACTAACATTTTGAGGGAAGAAGATTGTGATCGATGGAGGCCAAATGATGAATCCACCTCACCAAGAAGCTCAACTCTCTATGCCACTTCTCATGTGGGACTCATGGCAAAGAAAGAGTAGAATGTGGCAAGTGATAGTGATAGTGAAAGTGAGAGTGAGAGTGAAGATGAAAGTGATGATGATGAGTTCAATCAACACTTGGCACGTCTAAGCAAGAAAGACAAGTTGATGGTGCTCAAGCTCATAGAGAAAATTCAAGAGCAAGAAGAAACACTTCATGACCAAGAAGAGTTTCTTATCAATAAGATCAAATGCTTGGAGAAGTTGACCAAAAAGCATGAAAAGCTTAAGTGCTCTCATGCTAGTTTAGTTGAAAGGTATGAAAACTTGTCAATTGAGCAAACTCGTACTATTAACTCTCTATCTTGTGTTGCTCAATTAGAAGATGAGAATTATGTGCTCAAGGACAAGGTGGAAAGGTTTACTAGCAAGAATGAGACTTTGCAAGAAAGTCATAATGGGCTCTTGTGCTCTCATGAGAAGCTTATGGAATCTCATCTCATGTTAGAAATTGCTCATGAGGTTGTGGTAACAGTGGTAAATCATACCAACCTGACACTCACAAGTGCACATGTACACAAATTCCATATATTTTATCATGTGCTAACAATTGTTGCTCTTCAGCAAGCCAACCTTCCATTGAGCATGTACTTGTAGAAACCTATGATGATTCCATTACAAAAGAAAATGAAGAGCTCAAGGAAGAGGTTGATAGGCTAAAAAGGGACTTAATTCAATTAAAGGGAAAATGCAATGCTCAACCTTCTCAAGATAATCGTGAATACATGGTGAAGAAGCTTGTGAAGGGATCAACCAAAGCATGCATCAAGCCCCATCAAGAAGGTCACAAGTCCAACAGTGGAAAAGTGAAGGGACAATTTGGAGAAGTGCAATTGTTGATGGTCACTAACATCAATTACAAACCATCAACATAACCTGTATTTATACTTAATTCCATCACCAAACATAGGTATAGGGGTTTAAACTAAAAAATTCTATGAGTTTTGGTGAATCTGTGTTTTCAGCAGGGTTTATCTAGAAAACCATCAAGGGGGACCTATTTGCCAAAGGAAATTATGGAATTCCGCCGCGTAAACAGTGTGGGAAGATTCTAAAAGACTCTAGGAGGCTCTCCACCAAAGTCGACCTGAGGGGCTACCATGTGGGGCCGGCCGGCCCCACCTGCAGGTCGCTCGGCCCCTAGGACCACCTGTCAGCCTCCGTGTCATAATGTCGGTTCTCCACCACGTCTTAGGTTGCATCTACACTGTCCTTTAAGTCAGTTTGATCCATGGGCTTACGTTGGACGCTCCAGCCTATATATACTAGCCCTAGCCACCCTCCTTGGAGCCATCCTAAAACCCTAATTCATATCATGAGAATCAGAGCCAGCTATCAAGAGAAGATTAGTCCTCCATAGGTTCTAGTCTTGTAAATAATAGTGAGATAGAAAGTGTCGGTGTTTTGAGTAAGCACCGGCTAGTAAATTTGTATATTATGCGTCTGACTCGGATGGTGTGCTAAGAGGACACAAGGATTATACTAGTTCGGGCTGAATGTCCCTACATCCAGTTTTGAGCTACTCGTGTTACTAGCACCGAGTTTGTAGTAGAGGGTTACAAACTAGCAAGAGAGGGAGATAGCTCCCAAGTCTCTGAGGTTCGGTTGCTCGATGCTCGATGTCTGATGCGGTGCGGTGAACCAATGAGTCGATCTCCCAAGTGGGACACACCGCTTTCCCTTTTATAGGCCAAGGGAAAGTAGGGGTTATAGCTAAAGGGAAGAGGGAAAAAGAAAGAGAAATAAGGCTCAGGGGGCATGCCATCCTCCTCTTTGTGTGGGTCCCGCTAACCCTATAGATTTTGGAGGCAGCGACATCGTACCAGGGTCCTATTGGCACTGTAGCTTACTTGTGGTTGTCACGCGCCATCCTTGTCTTCTATCCCGTCTGAGCGGACAGAATGGTCAGATGGTTCCCTTACAGAAGCCATGCGGTGGGCTAGTGGTACAGTGCTAGCGAACTAACACCGGTTGACTAACATTGGATGGTGGTTAGGTAGGGAGTTGGTAGCACAGTGCTAGCCTATTGACGCGATGGCCAACGTGAGTTTCCTAGCATGGCCCAATGTGACCGCCAGTCAGATTAGGACATGTCCGAGACGTGCTCCCGGGCGTGTGCTTCCATGCTGTAGTGGTTGAAGTGGTTCGAGCCCTACCCTGGGACCACTACTTTGGTCTGGTAGCATATTCGATCCCCAAGTATCAGGTGAGGCGGAAATCTCTCCCTAGGAGCTAGGTGAGATGGAATCCGACCCCTGGGGGTCAGATGAGGCGGGGCCCTCCCTATGGGACCGAACGAGGCGGGGCCTGACCCTGGGGGTTAGACAAGGTAGAAACTTCGCCCTTGGAGTCAGACGATGTGGAAACCTCGTCCTTGGCATCGAACAAGGCGTGGTCTAGCCCCTGGGGGTCGGACGAGGTGAAAACCTCGTCCTCGGCATCGGACAAGGCGTGGCCCGGCCCCTAAGGGTCAAACGAGGCAGAAACTTCGTCCATAGAGTCAGATGAGGCTGTAGTTGCGTCTTTAACCATCGGATGAGGTGACATGACGCTGTTTAATCCTTTGGCTTGGATACCCGGGTATAGATATCTGACAGAGAGTGAGGGCAGAGTTTGGAGGAGGTGTTGTCCTATCGATGCTCTCTATGGCTTGTACCTTGGTGGATCCAAGTTCTACTTGAGCTTGCCTTTGAGATTTCTCTAGTAATCAACTTCAGATTCAAATAAGTAATTGCTGGGTTTTGCTTTGCTCAGGGACTAACAAAGGTTAAGCTTGGGGGAACTTGTTGACGGTCACTAACATTAATTATAAACCATCAACATAACCTATATTTATACTTAATTCCATCACCAAACATAGGTATAGGGATTTAAACTAATAAATTCTATGAGTTTTGGTGAATCTGTGTTTTTAGAAGGGTTTATCTAGCAAACTGTCAAGGGGGACCTATTCATCAAAGGAAATTATGGAATTCCATCACGTAAACAACTTGGGAAGATTCTAGAAGACTCTAGGAGGCTCTCCACTGAAGCAGACCCCGAGGGGCTACCATGTGGGGCCGCCCGGCCCCAACTATAGGCCGCCCGGCCCCTGGGCCCACCTATCAGCCTCTGTGTCGCAATGTTGGTTCTCCACCACCTCCTTGGTTGTATCTACGCCATCCTTTAAGTCGTTTTGATCCAAGGGCTTACGTTGGACGCTTCGGCCTATATATACCAGCCCCTGCCACCTTCCCCCATCCTAAAACCCTAATTCATATCATGAGGATCAGAGCTAGCTATCAAGAGAAGATTAGTCCTCCATAGGTTCTAGTCTCGTAAATAATAGTGAGATAGAGAGTGAGGGAAGAGTTTGAAGGAGGTGTCGGCTTATCGATGCTCTCTATGGCTTGTACCTTAGTGGATCCAAGTTCTACTTGAGCTTGCCTTTGAGATTTCTCTAGTAATCAACTTCTGATTCAAGTAAGTAATTGTTTATATTGTTCATCAGGATCATGACTCTCTTTTGAGTGCTTTAATCTATAGACACTCTAGGTTAAAGTATTAATCATAAGTGTAAGCATGGTACTTAGACTTAGGTTAATTGTGGATGCACCCTGCATTCTAGATGGTGGTAGATCGCATGTGTGACATCAGTTCTATATAGCCTCTACTATATAGCTTCGTTGATCCTTTGTAGTCCACCTCCCATCTATAGGCGCAAGTAGGACATAGTTACGAAGGAAAGCATCCTCTGCTGGTTTCTTTCCCTAGTAATGTCTCTAGTTGAATAGTAGAAGACTTAGCTTACTCGGGTCAGAACTAGAGAACCTTAGTTTTCCTCTCTACGCTCCTATTTATCTCAACCTTGTTGTTACCCCTAGTTAAGTTAGATCGTAGTTAGTCTCACACATTTCCCTATGGATATGATACTTGGAATACTTCTAGGTGAAAGCTATAGTGGTATCCGTGCGCTTGCGGATTTATCTGTGTGCGTTAAATATACCAACAAGCTTTCTAGCGCCATTGCCGGGAAAACGGTTGCTGAATTAACTTCAAGCCTAGCTTAACATTTTATCTTTTATTCTTTCTTTTATTTTACTTTTTCTTTTAGCATGAATTCTACTCCTATCTATCAATGTGCTAAACCCACGAGTGCAAGCCTAGAGCCACCAAAATCTTCAGGGCCTATCCTAACACCTGGCTATAAGCTGTGCTTGAGTTTTATAAAATTGATTCAGGAAAAATCCTTCTCGGGAGAAGGCGATGAAAACCCATATTCACACCTATGGGAGTTTGCACAAACCTGTGCATGCTTGCATATCACTGGCATGTCTAATGAGACCTTAATATGGAAGTTGTTTCCATTCTCTTTGACAGGAAGAGCTAAATATTGGAACAGACAAACCGTAGGAAGTATGCAAGGAGATTGGAAAAATGTTATTCTCTAAATTTTGTTTATGTTTCTTTCCCATCTCTAAAGTGGTTAGCCTTTGAAAAGAGGTTCTAAATTTTAGATAACTAGAAAAAGAATCTCTTGGTACATCGTGGGATCATTTTAATGACCTCATCATCACTAGCCCAAACCTTGCTATTCCAAACCCAATGCTTCTTCAACATTTTTACATGGGTCTTAGCAAGGATTCCATGGAATCCCTTGATGCAGCTCTAGAGGAGCTTTCCTTCATTTGCCTACTAGTGAAGCAAGGGCTATGCTTGATTGAATTAGTGGAAAGACTCACAACACTAGCATTCATAATGAACTTCCTGAAAAAGTGAAGAAATCGTCTCCTGATCAAGAAGAGGTAGTTCTGATAGCCAAATCACAACCATTTCAATCCCAAGATTTAGCTATCAATCATGAAACCCTAAAATCCCCCAAGAGAAGAAGGAATTCCACCTTTGACAATCCCTGTTGAAATTAAGGATGACCTCTTTGGTGCTAATTTTTGGAGAACATTAAATTCTCATCTTCATAAGAGACCTTCGAGCGAATATAATTCAAATCCTCTCAAGAAGGGATCTCTTAGAAAGTGTCCTTATTCCCATATAGGACATTGGGAGGAATGCAAGGATGACATTTCAAGTAATGCCTAGAAGGAGAGCTGAGCCATCTAGAATCCATCCCTATTCTCTCCCCTTCTATGTCCATATTAGATGTCTCATCTGAACCCATCTTTTAACCCATCCTTGACCCCAATGATCCCTCTTATGCTCTCTCTCCTAAGTCTCATGATGATCCTAAAAATCCACTAAGACAACCAAAGCATAGGAATCATGAAGGCCACAAGGATGACCAAAAAGAGCAACAACAATGACTGGAATGTATTAAGAACTTATATGATGTTGCTAAAGAATGGATGAATAAGGATGAAGCCTTATGGGTAGAATCCAAACTTGGCTTAGATCAAAACAGTGAGCTTAAATCAATCTCTTTAACAAACATGATCCAAGTTTGGAGGAGGCCTTAGACAAGATTAACCCGAGAGCCACCAATCCATGGAAAATCTTAGACAATAAAATGTCCAATGAATGTCACAGGCATGGAATGATAGAGACAATGTTTCTACCTATGGACATTCATGAAGAAACACCCTTAGAGCTTGAAAAGGAAGATAACATCAATGAGCATGGAAGTTATTTCATGAACACCTCATCAAATCCATGCTAGCATGAGAAATCTCTTGAATTAATTGGTCTCTCCAACATTGCCACACACGAGATCTTCAACCCCCCCATTCTCCTTGTTCATAAAGACTTTAAAAGGGTGGTTGTAGATGCATATGTTTATCATAAATATTGTAGATCTCGCTGTGTGAATCTTGAGATAGGTACACAAAGGTTTATGTTGGAGGGGAAACCACTTCACCAACTTGAGTGCAATTAGAAGGTTTCCCAAGGACGAGCTTTTGTCCTAAAGCAAGCACTTTCTAGAGATAACATGAGCTTTCACTTTTTGCTGTAATGCCCTTGTGAAGTGAGCATAGAAACATAATTGTTAAAATATTCCTTTGGGTATTTTGGTCACTAACCATTCTAGGTTTGATAGCAAAAAAAGAATGAAGGATGATGACTCAAGGTATGTCCAACCAATCATCATGCAACACTGAATCACATCCATCCAAACTTGACTTTGCCTTGCAAAATTCAAGCCTAGGGGATGGGTTTCTTTGAAAAATCTTATGCCATGTTGCTAATTCATCTTGGTTGTCTCTACCTTTAAATCATGCTCAATAACAATCATGCTCTTTCATCTCCAATTAAATAAATCTCTGTAATGTTTTCATGCTACCTTTGTTTACTAGAGTATGTTTAGGGTTTGGAATATGTTCATACATCTTTTAAATTAAGCATGGAGCTTAGTTTAGGGGTGTTGATCGTATTTCCAAAAGCTTTTAAATTAAGCATGGTGCTTAGGTTAAAAAACCTTCTTGAATCAAATTAGACGTGGTGTCTAGGTTGATTTTTGAACCAAGAATATGCTATAGTAGATACTAGTTATTTTGTTGGACTAACTCTATTCATGAAACTTTTAATTCAATATTGGTAAGTCACGAGATGAATTCAAATCCGAGATGAAGCAAGACACAACTCATTCATTATAGATGTAAGAACTACATACCTCATTCAACATGGATGAAAGAACTATAAGTACCAAAGTTCATTCACTTTGTCTTTTGCTGCAAGTTACCTTTGCCTTGAGCCAGGCTTGTATAAAACATGATCTCTATACTAAAGTAATCCCAAAACCATCTTTTCATTAGCATAGAGGGAAATTACAAGACAAACAACCCATGTTTCAAAATTGTATATTTCTTTGGGTATGTGTTGTCCACTAATCCTTTGCAGGCATAAAACAATGAGTGAGGCAAAAGGTCTAACAAGGTGTTAAAAGATCAAAGAGTAGAAAGATGGCATGACAAAAGGATGAGAAAGAAAAGGTGTGAACTAGGAAACAAGAAGCTCATGAACGCTCAAGCTGCGAGACTAGCCGAACAAGGAAAACTTCAATCAAAAGGGAAGGACCATCACAAGTCATCTACCCTTCATCATATGATGACATTATGCTCCAATGACAAAGGTAACATCCTAAGATAAATGGTCATTATTTAAAAAAAAATTCCTTGATTCTGGTAGGCACATAAATAAGAAACAAAATATGTTTGAGTTACAATTTACTTGATCCAACCTGATTAACTCAACATGTTTAGTTCTTCAAGCTTGTTCCTAGCACCACTTTCTTGATCTCATAGTTTTAACCAAATGAGCTAAAATATTGCACATCATATCTCTAGAAGATGATAGTCATAATCATGTAAAGTTCGATACATTATGTAAAGATAGACAATCCTTCCATAGGTTAAGCAACTCAATCTTTTCTGCCAAATGAACTTAAATAATCTTTTAGTCTTATCACCCATGACATAATTGAACAAAACACACAACATCAACTTCATTTTGTTCAATGTACCTAAGGTTAGAGAAGAATAAATAAAATTTTGGTTCTATTGGTGTTTTCCCACCAACAGAGCCCATGCACTTGATCTCTATCTTTTCTTATGAGTAGGACACACTTCAAGCAAAGTGTGGGGGAAGATAGTTGACTCCCTAATTTCTACAAGTAAAGGTTCTAATCCTGCTAAACCAAAATCAAAACTCAAAACCAAGACGGGCTTGGCAGAAAAAGGTGACATTACCATAAGAGGCACCACCACAAGAATCCTCGTCTTCAGAGCGAACTGAGGTACATGATCAATGAACTTCACAAGGAGAAGTCTAGTTCAAAGGACTTAAAACACCAAACCCTCACCGAAAGAGCTAGCTTGGGGGAGAATCACTCTCGTGTATCTAGGTAAGTATGCTTCCCCTTTGTTCTAGTTTTAGTTTCTTTTAAATAGTTAAGAAAATGGTGAATTGAAAACAAAATAAAAAGGTGTGGCTAGTTTGCTTTAATTTATTTTTAAGAGTTGAATAAAATAAAGAGGATTTAGAATAATCTCTAAAATGGAAATAATGAATAGTTGCTCTGTTGTAATTTCTTTCAAGTACCTAGTTTTCAGCTTCGAATTCTCCCGAGTCTTGGATACGACTGATTTGATATAAAGATTTACTCTAAACTTGAAACTCGTGGGTAGCGAATGCTTGATCTAAGTCTAGGTAATTGATGGATATGATATGAGAAGGTCTGAGCTGCTGTTTATCTTGTTCCAAGTGACACTAAAGTTCTGGAGATTTACTTTTTGAAAAACATAAAAATGCTACATGATGAGTTCCTGAATGACAAAGCTTGAATTCCCAATAGAGCCATACATGTTATTTAGGCTAGGAAAACTTCCATATATATGCTGCTTGCTTTTGCATTGAGTTTTGTCAAGCTTTGTTAACCCTTATGAGAGGTTTGTCATGCTCTTAAAATCAAGATCACGAATACACCACCCACATATGCACTACTCCTACACTGGGGGAAGGCGCAAAAACATGCCTTCCATCTAGATCCACCCAAAAAATGTTCTACTCCTGCACTGGGAGTGAACCCAAAAACATGCTTGTTAGGTTTTCCATCCACCAAATAAATGCTCTAGGTTCTTATTGAAATCTCTCAAAGTTTTGTTGTAGAAAAGACACATGGGGTTATGCAAAAGTTATTCAAAAGTAAAAAAGAAAGAAAAGAAAAGAAAAAAAAGAGATGAGAAAAAATGGACAAGTGTCCAAGATATTTAAACCAATGGGTACTTAGATGCTCGCCTGAAAGAGATGAATAAGATAACCCCTATTCTCAAGCAAATGTTTCCAAGTTTCAAGAGAGAGATAAGTTTTCAAGGAGCAAAGTAGAATTAAGTTAGCCAGCATATATATCCACCATATATCCACACACATGCACATCTTGATTTGATTGTATGACTCAACTCTCTTTGGATCTATTGTTTGACTTTACAATATATACATTGTAAGTATGCTGTAGCTTTCTCCCTACCTATGAACTCCACATAAGCTTTAGTTGTAGGAAGAGAAAAAAGGGCATAACATCTTTACTACCTTTGGTGAGGATCCACAAATACCACATATATTGAGAAACTTGAGAGTGTCATACAATGGAATCTTTGAGTTTTATTTTTGAAAACTTATAAAAACTCTAAAACAATGGTGGAATAAAATAACTTGAGACATAGTGCTTGACTTGATTGTTTTGTCTTTCAATTACTCAAGACCCAAGTGAAGGTTAAGAAGCCCCATGGTTGAAGGTCATATGGGTAAGTTTGAAAGTCAGATCACTTTATTCTAATTCAGAGGAGAATTTTTGTTTAAACGCATGTGTACTTTTGAGGCATGAAAGCATTGTAGCAAGTCTTGATCCATTGCTGAGTTTAGCTTTGCTCAGGGACTGACAAAGGTTAAGCGTGGGGGAACTTGTTGACGGTCACTAAAATCAATTATAAACCATCAACATAACCTATGTTTATACTTAATTCCATCACCAAACATAGGTATAGGGGTTTAAACTAATAAATTCTATGAGTTTTTTGTGAATCTGTGTTTTCAGCAGGGTTTGTCTAGCAAACCATCAAGGGGGACCTATTCGTCAAAGGAAATTATGGAATTTCATTGCGTAAACAACTTGGGAAGATTCTAGAAGACTCTAGGAGGCTCTCCACCGAAGTAGACCCTAAGGGGCTGCCATGTGGAGCCGGCCGGCCCCAACTGTAGGCCACCCGGCCCCTTGGCCCACCTGTCAGCCTCCGCGTCGCAATGTTGGTTCTCCACCACCTCCTAGGTTGCATCTACATCGTCCTTTAAGTCAGTTTGATCCAAGGGCTTACGTTGGGCGCTTCGGTCTATATATACCAGCCCCTGCCATCCTCCCTAGAGCCATCCTAAAACCCTAATTCATATCATGAGGATCAGAGCCAGCTATCAAGAGAAGATTAGTCCTCCATAGGTTCTAGTCTTGTAAATAATAGTGAGATAGAGAGTGAGGGAAGAGTTTGGAGGAGGTGCCGGCCTGTCAGTGCTCTCTACGGCTTGTACCTTGGTGGATCCAAGTTCTACTTGAGCTTGCCTTCGAGATTTCTCTAGTAATCAGCTTCTGATTCAAGTAATTGTTTATATTGTTTATCAGGATCACGACTCTCTTTTGAGTGCTTTAATCTATAGACGATCTAGGTTAAAGTATTAATCGTAAGTGTAAGCGTGGTGCTTAGACTTAGGTTAATCGTGGATACACCCTGCATTCCGAATGGTGGTAGATCACGTGTGTGGCATCAGTTCTATATAGCCTCTACTATATAGCTTCGTTGATCCTTTGTAGTCCACCTGCCGTCTGTAGGCGCAAGTAGGACACGGTTACGAAGGAAAGCATCCTTTGCTAGTGTCTTTCCCTAGTAATGTCTCCAGTTGAATAGTAGAAGACATAGCTTACTCGGGTCAGAACTAGAGAACCTTAGTTTTCCTGTCTATGCTCCTATTTATCTCAACCTTGTTGCTACCCCTAGTTAAGTTTGATCATAGTTAGTCTCACTCGTTTCCCTATGGATACAATACTTGGAATACTTCCAGGTGAAAGCTATAGTGGTATCCGTGCGCTTGTGAATTTATCTATGTGCATTAAATATACCAACAACAATCTGTCCAGAATGCAGCAGTTCCACTCAAGGCTGTGGAGGTTCCAGGATGCGGCATTGCCTCATCCTAGTGTGGCAGTGCCACACTTGGGCAGAACAGTAAAGCCACCAAGGACATCAAGGTGCAACTTCAACCAAAGAAGACTCTCATCACTTGCTACAAGTGCAACAAGGAGGGTCACCACATAAGAGATTGCTCCTTGAAGAAAGAAGAGAAGGGTATGAGCAAGATCCAAGAGAAGAAGAAGATGGCTCATGTCAAGTGCTCCAACATGGGACACAATGCCTCTGTGTTCCAACAAGGTTGATGATCAAGCCACACTTCCAAACAAGAAGACAAAAAAAAGAAAGAGGAAGTGTTATGGATGTAATGAGAAGGGACATGAATTTGGCTCATGTCCAAACAAGAAAAGTGAAGGCCTTGTGTCATCAAGAAAGAGGCCCATTACCAAGGTAGAAAACAAGAAGCAAGATAAGACGATGCCTTACAAGATCAGGCGTCGCATTTGCTACACTTGCTAAGGAAAGGGACATCTAAGTATGGATTGTCCCATGGGTAACACTCCTAAGCTCAACTCTTCAATAACTTCAAATTTGCTTAGGAGACCCAAAATGACACTTGTGCTAGAAGGGTGATTGCTACACCATGTGGTAGCACAAAGGCCATTTGGGTGCCTAAGTCTCTTGTGACTAACCTTGATGGACCCAACATAGTTTCGGTACCAAAGTGTGCTTGATGAGTGTTGTAGGTACTTGAAGGTGATATGAAGCTTTGGGGTGCTTGAGCAACAAGTTAATTGAAGATATCATCTCAAGTTATCAATCTTATTCATATTGTCTATTCTCTCAAGATTGACCCAAGGACAAATTGATGGATATATTTCTAAACTTCATACTCACCTTGGTAACTAGTACCTAACCCTTGCTAGCTAGCCACTTAACTTGTGTAGTCTCTAATAGTTCACAAATATGTATGTGTTTGTGAATTATTAGGAGTGACTAGAGTACTTAAAGTTTAAATGAATCATTTGCCATACGATGCTTTTAATGGCTTTCTAGTAGAGAAAGATCTTATTCATGTTGTAGGTAATGAGGAACCACCTTGTGAGGCAATCAAGCAAATGACCATTGGTGATATAAGACCACAAGAAGTACAGGCTATAGAGGTGGAGGCTCCTTAATCCGTAGCTGATCTACAACCTGCTGCTGAAGTATGAGCAGCAGTGTTGCTCACACTAGCAGCAGTGCCGCTCAGAGGAGCAACACTACTGCACCCCTGACAGTAGCAGCTAACAACAGTCCAAGTCATGGACAAAATCTACAACCTATATATGAGCAACGTGAAGATGAAGAGACCACCTCATCCATTATATTCAAAAGGAGGTGGTAACAACTAAATCTCAAGTGCATGATATTATCAAATTTTACTCCTTTGTGTCTTGTGTAGCTACTTAGGATAAAGGAAGCACTTGGAGATATTCATTGGTTGTTGGTCATGAAAAAAAGTATGGTTGGAATTGAATTGATTATCCACACCAAACAACATAGATGACTTGAGTTTCCTTTGTGAACTTCAAACCAAGAATATCAAGATGAAGCAAGTTTATGTTCATGCATACTATGAGTTGGTTTGAAGAATTTGAAAACATGGCTCACATTGGAGGATGCAAATAAAGTCAAGAAAGCCAAGAATAAAGAATCAAGCTCAATTAAAGTAGAGGCGCTTATCACTCACAATTCAAGAACTCTCTACTTGATGGAATCTTTTCATATGGTAGATTGCCAAACTTCTCATTCTCATGTTATGGCCATCTACATGCTCTAATGGTTGTAAGTATTTCTTGGCATATCTCAATTTAAATATTCTATTGTTGCCATGACCTAGACATAAAGTGAAATCCTAAGTTCTTAAATAAATAAAGTGCTATGTGAGAAATTTAAATACTTAGAGCACTTATCAAAAGGGAACTTATTCTATGACTAGAGTTGTGAGACTAACCATTTCTCTAAGTGATTTATGTAGTCTCACTAAATGAGAATGTGTTTCTCAAATGGAGTGTGCTATCATATGAAGGCAATCAATCCAAAACATTGTGATGTACCATCTCTAGTTAATTTGGAATTGATTCATTTATTTTAGCCACTCACCATAATATGGCTTAAATCTACCCTTTGGACTTATTTGGCCAACCATGCACATTCACACTTCCATTCCACTCAAAAGAGTGTGCATGAGGCATCAAGGTAGATTTAGTTCATGTTATGAGGTTTCTCTATTTTAGTAACCCATTTGCCTTCCACACATAAAAGGTTACCAAATGAGAAACTAGTGCTTGTGTTACTAATGCCCTCTTGTGTTGAGCTTATTTATAGAAAATCAAGAAGAAGATGTTGTGCTTGTTTAATTGAATAATCACAAGCCTAAAGGTTACTCTTCACCTAAAGTAAGATGAGGTTGCTAGAGGCCAAAGAGACCAAATTCTCAGTTTGGATAAAATCAAGTTTGAGATTAAGTTGGATAAGCTATATTGGAATAATTCACAATACTATAAGTATTGATAAGAGGACTAAATGAAAATAAAGTCTTATCTGTATTCTCAACCAAATTCACCTCAAGATTAGATAAGAAGATGAGAAGAATAGGGAATTATCAAATCTATCCAGAAAATTGGAATTCTGAGTTGGCTACCTTCAAGCATGGATTTGAAAGTTCAAATATTGGTAAACTGGCCTAAAAATTTGTGAGCATGCTATATACATCTAGTACTTATTGCTGTACAATTGCCTTGAAGATTAATTGAGAAGAACATCAGTTCTGGGTTGAATTCTGTCAGCTTCAGCACTGCAGTTTCAGACCTAGCAGTTTTGGTAGAAAATTGAATTGATTGATCAAATTGAGTCCAAATGAGCTGAATTTTTTATAGTAGTTAGAGGACTCATAGATTGACATCTCTACCAAAAGTTATGCATATTTGACAAGTGGTCTGATAGAAATGAATTTTTCTTCTAGGTAGACAGAATCTGAACTCAATGTACAGAATTGGATTGCATTCAAACAACTAGATTAAGTTGGTTGTCAAGTTGGTCATGAAGAATCAGTAAAAATAAAAAGCATCAGTTTGGTCTAAAGGAGTTGCAATCAAATTACAAGCAATAACAAGTAGTTGGAACTAGTTGGAACTAGCAGAAATCAGTTGCAGGCTTTCAAAAACAACAACTGAAATCAATTGAAACTAGAAGAAATCAGTTGCAGGCTTTTAGGAACAACAACTGAAATCAATTGAAATAAGATGAAACCAATTGACTTCAGAAGCTACAAGTAGCAGCAATGAGTTACAATCAGTTGGAACTAGCTAAAATCAATTAGAAGCAACTACAACCAGCTAAAACTAATTGGACTGCAAGCAACCTGAAGGAGTTTGAAATTAGTTGAAACTAGCTGAAATCAATTGGAAGCAACTGCAACCAGCTGAAACTAATTGGACTACAAGCAACCTGAAGGAGTTTGAAATCAGTTAGAACTAGCTGAAATCAATTGGAAGCAACTGCAACTAGCTGAAACTAATTGGACTGCAAGCAACCTAAAGGAGTTTGAAACCATTTGAAATCTAGTGAAGACTTCCCTCTTGACCTCATGTTAATCATGTGGACAAGTGTACTCTGTGTACTCTTGTATGCACAAATTGAGGGGGAGTTTAGTCTATATCTTGTGGGACTAATGATTTGTCTCAAATATATGTCGAGCAGCCCCACACATGGGAAAAGGAGGATGGATGGTTCCTTTGGATTCTCTGGAGTGCTCCAAAGATTATCCTAGGACATCTCGGTCTTTATAAACCAAGTGCTCCTGGTTTAGTGTAGGATGCCCCAATCCTTTAGTGGAACTGGATTTAATTGAGTTGGAGAAGAGAATTTGAAAGTGCATTTGCCCCCTATGTGGGTTTTGGTGTATTGATGACATCCAAATTAGGGACTAATGTGATCTTAAAGAGATATGTCGCAGCTATTAGTCCCGTGAAAGAATCAAAGAGTTGATAAAGATGAAATGGAATCCCTTAATTTTTGAAGTTGTAAAGGTGGACGAACTCAAAGCACTCTCCAAAGGTTTTATTTTTGCTTTTGAGTTTAGGATCCACCGCACTATAAAGAGGGATGCAAATTTAGTTGGTCTGAGGAAGGTAGAGTGCTCAAGCATAATAATTAAATCAAAAGAGAGATACTCTAGCACTCCACGAGCACGTAGATTATTTTTCTGTGACTGTCGGTGTCGGAAGTCCCAACGTAAGCCGGAACTCCCGACAGTCGGAAGTCATGACTCTTGCCGAAAGTTCTAACTCCCAGTCACTTAGCCTATGCGGTGACTGTGGACGTCGGAAGTCCCGACCCAAGCCGAGAGTCCTGGCATCGATGGTTCTGATTGTCCGTGCTCGTCAGAAGTCCTGACGTACGTCGGAACTTCTGACCGTTGGAAGTCCCAAAGCTTGTCGGGAGTCCCGACACCTAGAGCTTTGCTGGCTACTTAACTGTGCACGTCCAAAGTCCCAACGTACGTCGGAAGTTTTGACCGTCGAAAGTCCCGACGTTTGCTGGGAGTTCCGACATTAACTTGCACGCGCGGACTTCTAACCATGTGTGAACAGTGTTTTCTGTTTACGCCGGAAGTCTCAAGATCTGTGTCGGAACTTCCGACGTAGATATGAATAGTTAGATTTTCACTTGGAGTATAAATACCCCTCTCTTCATTTCTAACCATTACGGACTCATTTATAGCTAACCCACTTCGTGCTCAACAGCTCCCAAGCTACTAAAGCACCCCTCTCCTTCCCCCTTTGCTCTAATCTTCGATTCCCTTAGGGTTTTGAGTGAAAGGAGAGTAGATTAAGTGAGAGCATCACTTTGGCAAGTTTGAGCACTTGATTTTTTTGTCAAGCCGGTTGATTTTGCGTCTATTACTCTTAGGGATTTGCCCCTAGCCGTCTAGGCGTTGCCCAAGAGCTTCCATCTTGTGGAAGAGCCTTGGGAAGTTTGTATCACCCTTCGATTTCTTAGTGGAAAGCTCAAGTGACCTTTGTGGTCGCTTTGAGAGAGGCAAGGAGGTGGAAGAGACTCCAACCTTGGTGGTCACCTCAACAACGAGGACGTAGGAGCTCCTTTGTGGTGTTGCCAAACCTCAGGATAAATCCTTGTGTCCTGCATGCTTGTTGTTGTTGTTGTGATTGCAAGAGATTACTTGTATTTGTTTGTCTCTTTCTCTCCCAAACTTCCATTTTAGGGTTTGGACTCGATCTACGGTTTGGAGGCATTACGGCGTCAAGGGAGTGACTCAACATCTTCACCAAACCACTAGGAAGTGAGGTTGTAAGATTATTTATCCATAAAGTTAAATTGGCACTACTTTTATAGTTCACGTAGGCATCGGAACTACTGATGTTTGCGCCAAAACTTCTGACAACGTCGGGAGTTCTAACCCAAACGCCGGGACTTCCGACACTGACTGATAGATTTGAACTTAGCATTTGTAGTAAATTTTTAGATACGCCTATTCACCCCCTCTAGGCATTGTTAGATCCTTTCAATTAGTATCAGAGCAAGGTCTTCTCTTTGCGCTTCACCGCGTGAGAAGAAACAATGTTGGAGTCCGACAAGATGCAAGCCGTTGCCATCGAAATGGCCAAGAAAATAGCTGAAGAGTTGATGAGTGCTTAAGCCAAGCTCTTTCAAGATGAAATGAAAAAGATGCAAGATGAGATGAGCAAGATGAAGGAAGAATTGAGCAAGAAGGTTGATGATGCAATAAGTGGCAAGAATGATACGAGTGACAAGAATGAAACAAACAAAGATGCCGCAAGTGATATTAGAGCCGGTGAGCATGATCATGGAAAGGGAATATATTCAAACATGAGCTTTGACTATGGACAACTCATGAAAGGTTCAACACTAAATACTCCGTCTATTAACATTGGCAAGCCACCTCACTTTGATGGAACAAGATACACCGATTGGTCTTACAAGATGAAGATGCATCTCATTGCCGCAAGACTTTGGGAAGTTATGGATGTTGGTGTGATGATTCCTACCGATGAAGATAGAGAGATAACTCTGGAAGAAGTGCACAACCTCCAACAAAATGCACAAGCCGTAGCATTGCTTGTGTCAAGCCTAGCTCTAGATGAGTTTAGAAAAGTGAATGGAATGGAAAGTGCAAAACAAATTTGGGATACTTTGAAAGTGTCATTTGAAGGAGATAAAAGTGTGAGAAAAGGCAACATTGAGTTGCTTCATGGTGAATTGGAAAGATTTGTATTATTGCAAAATGAAACAACACAATCCATGTTTGATAGGCTCATGTCATTGGTCAACCGCATAAGAGCTCTTGGAAGCACCAAATGGGATGACAACAAGGTTGCTAGAAAGATGTTGAGAACCTATAGAGCCAAGAACAACATGCTAGCATCCGTGATCATGGAAAGGCTCGGTTATGATGAGATGACCCCTCAAGAAGTTCTTTCAAAACTCAAGCATCATGAGTGTCTAGATGAAGATGCAATCAATGCTCACAATCAAAATCCTAATGCAATGGGATTCAACAAGAGTGTTGATGCAAAAGTGGATCTGCAAACACAAAGGGCTAATACCCGAATCGATATCCAAAGCGTGCCAGTCGATTTGACCTGTTAATCGACAAGGATGAAGATACGAGCACTTTGGTCCTGACAACAGCGATACGCCTGGAAGTCACAGCCAAGAGGTACTCACGCGGAACTCAAGAATCGCCGAAGGTCGCACTGAAGCTATGCAACTCGCCGAATCAATGAGAACTCGTAAAAAGGAAAAATATGCAAATTGACGAAGTCGCCGAAAAGTAAGTAGATGCAAATAGGAGTAAAAATTGGTTTTGATATTGATTGATATATATTATTACATTGCCCCTCACTCTATATTTATACCCTGATCTAAAGAGACATAACCAAACACAACTAGGACACCAAGCCCATATCTAAGGAAACACGTGACTCTTACATGAATCATACTCTAACAAATATAGAAAAGGAAATCAACTCCTATCTATTTCCCTGTCTGCCTCAATTACGATGGAAATCTCACCGTCCTCCTTTCCATCGGCATACTTTCTGTTTCATCGGCAGTAGTCTTCAAGCCTTCCTTCATCGGCATACTTCCTGTTTCATTGGCAGTAGTCTTCAAGCCTTCCTTCATTGGCATCGACAATAACATCTCCAACCTTATCGGCAACGCCCGAGTCTAAATCAACCTTTCCATCGATCACCACCATTCATCGGCAACCATCTTTACAAGCTGATTTTCATCGGCTGTCAGCGTACACAGTAACTTTCCTCTACCGATTAGCCCACTCTGATCATTTTGGCACGTGCAAAAAACGGTGTCAACACATGCCCCCCAATTTCGGAGTATAAAACCATTAATGCTCCGAAATTTACTCCAGATAATGTTTGCCTTCGCCCAATTACCGTAACTCATCCTTCAAGCCAAAACTTGATCTGTTATCAAATCTAATCAAATCTAATCCTGATTCACACACCTCAGTAAATATCGCACAATTGCCAACCACTCTTGCCTTGATTATGGTTAAGATACCGAAACAATAATCCATCGGCAAGATCCTAACATAATAATGCCGCCACTTTCAGAATTAAAATATCCTGTACCGATATCTCTTCCAAGTCATGATTACTTGCCATCAAATCATCTGTACAATTCCTTGATTATCATGCGAACAGTTACCATATCCATCTGAACCACCTCGACCTACATGCGCGCGGTATAGAGATAAGTCAAAAATACCCCTACTCCAAGCGGCTTATAAATAGATTTCTCCGGAACGCTCGTCTTCTACCCTCAGACCCCAATCTTTGACATTCTCTCTTTCCGGCGGCGACTCTGACGAACAACTGCGCGACCTCAACCAACAAGAACTTTTCTCCAGCGTCAACCTTGAGTCTCTGGCTCGTGCCCCCATCTACCTCAAGATAATGGCAATCAACTTCGACGTCCCTACGGTTCGTTCCACTTCCGTTACCTTTTACCTCGATTCCTCTGGTCTTTGCGAGTTCATACAGTTGGTAACTTTTTCTTTTCTTTTGTTCTTCGGATCCTCTAAACTTAGGAACTGCGCAACAAATTAGTTATTCCAACCGATCAGCCACATGTCCAATGCCTAGGACCAATGGGTAACCCAGATCCAACCGATCTGATTAATGCAGAAGTCAATAGAATCCCCTTTAGAGCCCAAAATTTCTCTCTGAATTTATGGAAAGATACATTCCGATCTTGGCCCAAAACCACCAAAGGGTGGAAAGATTGGTACTTAAGGGTCAATAGGTCGATGCAAGTATACTGGGCAGAACGGAAGCTAGACCAATGCATTAGGCTATCTATTGCCGATATGCAAAAGAATGAGTCAATGATGATTGCAGCTGCTTACTTCTGGTCAGACACAACAAACACTTTTATGTTTGGACATGGCCTAGCTACTCCCACACTTGCCGATGTCCACATGCTCACTGGCTTGGATATTTCAACTGCCGATGAAGGCTCCATCTATGGTAGAAAATCTGAATATAGGGTGAATACCCACAACATCGGCGGTTGGACGGGATACATTCAAGAATGCCAGAAGACCGGGACAGTTAACCAGAGGGAACATGCCACATTCTTGAATATGTGGTTAGAAAAATTTATCTTCTGTGGTCGATCAGTAGGACCAACCAACGCCTTCCTCCCCGCAGCTGAACTCTTGGCTAATGGTGTAAGGTTCCCTCTTGGCCGATACCTTCTGAGCTCCACTTATCATCTTCTTCATCAAGTGTCTCAGAAACTTTTGCTTGGCAAACCCATCGGCAACTTAGGAGGCCCGTGGTGGTTTATCAACATGTGGCTGAATGCCCATATGCATAAATGTTTGCAATGGGACTTCTTTGCCCAACAATTCCCACGAGAAATTGCTGAAGACCATGTGCTTGGGGACAAGGAATCGGCAACACGCTCACCCCTCAATTTTGGTGAAGCCATAATTGTCCTTCCTGGAACAGAGGCCAATGAAGACCAGATCGGCAGATTCTTCCAAAGCTTCTACAATGGTCTTTCTCGTGATCATAGGGCCTGGGTACCTTATATTGTTGAAGAAAACATATTCCCCCTTCTTTTCAACTTTGCCGATGACACTCTGAATCAGGATAATGATCTCATGATGGCCATCATTACTCCCAGGGCAATTCTAGTAAATACATTCGGTAGCGGGAAAAACACCAATATCACGTACGAATTTTACAACCCATTGGCAGTATCCCGCCAATTGGCTTTTGGGCAACTGCCAATCAAACTTTGTTTTGCCGATGTGATCAAACCCAGAGAAACAATCACCTGCGGAACAGATTAGAACAAGGTAGTGCGACTTTCCCCCGATGCCGATACTACAGATGTTGATATATCCATCTAGACGCCAGTATCTTTCATCACCAAGTCATATAAGCAATGGTGGCGAGAGTGGAAGGAACAACTATTTGCAACATCTGCTCACACATATTGGCACATGACCGACCCTGAATACGCCATTCCTGACGACGCAGTAAGTTTCTTTTAACTCCCTTCTGCTTTTTCCTTTCATATATCGGTAACTAACTTTCTCATGATAGGTTAACAACCCAGCACCATCTATGAGTAAAAGTGGAAAACCCTTCGATCTTCAGCCTATTTCCCCGATATCACCGATCAGCTACAACGCCCCTACCTTAGCTACTTTGACTCACCAGAAGACCCGTGCCAAGACCATCACCTCCAAGTCCAAATTGGCTATAGCTAGGGCCACTCCATTGGCTGCTGCTACAACCCTGATCAAGGCATTCAAGGAAACAACCCTGTTTATTTCTACTCATGCCGATCACAAACTGTATTAACATTAATCGTCAGGGTGTAAGAGCCGCTGCTGGATCATCATCGGCAATTCCTCCGACATCAAGCACCACTACTTCTGACAAACCTTCAGAGGTATTCCTTTGATTTTACATTTTATCTGTTAAATATCATACCTTACACTTGTTTTGCAGCAACAAATGGGTACATCGGCAAGCGTACCAGATGTCCAAGCTCCACAACCAACAAGTGCCGATGCCCCCCAGCCAACCGTTGCTAAGGCCCAAGCAAAACGCAAAGCCTTAACAGATGCCGAGGCACAGCCAAAACGATAGAAGTCCATGCCGATCCCCACATCTGCCCCAATGTCTGCAATCCGGCCAGAATCAGTTGATGCAACTGAGCAAGCAGTTAATCCTCCTGTACGGGACATACCATCGGTCATCATACCCCAAGAGCCAACCACCGATGAGGCCACAGAGGATATCCCATCGGCAAGCTCAACCGATCCTCCACACGGCATACTCCAGGCTGCTTCCTCCAGCCAAGCACAGGAAATTGCCTTGAAACAGGTAAGCCGATTGACCTAGTCGATTTATAATATTCATACTTATCCTTAACTGACCTCTTTTTCTTTTCCTCAGGAACAAGACTCCCCAAACAGCCTATTTTCCTTTGCCATTGATGTTTCTGATGATGATGGAGAGGAAACAAGTTCTTCCCTTGCACTGGGAACAATATCGGCAGAAATTAAGTCCAAGTTGGAAGCTCTCCTGAACTTGTTACAGCAGGATACCGCCCAACTGGTAGATGATTCAGACCCCGCAAAGGCAATTTTCAAAACAATCCGTGGCCAGGTCCCTGCCGATGTTGAAGAAGTACTCTTCCCAGCAGCCCATTTAGAAAGCCGCCAACTGCAATATCAACGGGCTGCTCAACGCATTGCTGATAGAGCAGCTCAGGCTCAACTCAAAGAAGAGATGCTTCAACTGAAACAAATTGCCGATGAGAAGCACAAGGGCATTGGCAACTTGCAGACTTCGGGCGCTGAACTTAAGCAGAAAATCTTAGATTTATCGGCAAAGAAGATGGCTCTGTTGGCTGAATTGAAAGAAGTCGAGGCAGCCTTAACTCATGCTCAACAAGAAGAAAGCCAACTACCCAATGCCATCAAGGCCCTTCAGCAAGAAAGAGACATCCAGGCTCGTAAAGCCTTGGCCATGAAGAAAAAACTCAAGCCTGTGGAGGGTGCTGCCGATGAAGACATCAAAGAAATGAAGGAAGCTGACCAGATTCACCTGTGTGCGATATTGGCTATCCAATCCCTGTTAAACTTGTAAATCTTGTCTATTGCATCGGCACTTTATGAGACATTGACATCCTTGTATAATTCTAGCCGATAGGACTGTTATCGGCACATATACTTTTATGCATCTATCCAGATACTAGGGTAATATTTCTTTAAATATTTTCCATTTAATGCTCTAGAAAACACAACCCCTTCGAGGGTTTCTAGAATATATGCGTTATCAGGAACAGACTGATTTATCCGATATGGACCTTCCCAATTAGGAGACCACTTTCCAAACTTTGAACTTTTAGTCCCAATCGGTAAGATCAATTTCCAGACCAGATCTCCATCGGTAAACTCCTTTACCTTCACCTTCTTGTCATACCATCTGGCTACTCTTTTCTTATTTTCTTCAATGCTAACTAAAGCCCTTAACCGATGACCCACCACGTCTTCCAACTCATCCTTCATAAGAGTATCATAATCATCGGCTGTCAGCTGATTTTGAGAACGTATTCGCCTAGAGCCAGTTTTAATTTCCCAAGGCAATATTGTGTCGTGTCCATATACTAACTGATAAGGCGTCACTTTGGTTGCACCATGATATGACATCCGATATGACCACAAGGCTTCATTTAATACTGTATGCCACCTCTTAGGATTTTCTTCAATTTTGCGCTTAATGAGTTTGATGATCCCTTTGTTAGAAGCCTCAGCCTAACCATTAGCTTGAGCATAATATGGAGAAGAATTTAAAACTTTAATTCCCATACCTATAGCAAACTCATCAAATTCCCCTGATGTAAACATAGTGCCCTGATCGGTAGTGATAGTCTGAGGAATACCAAATCGGTAAACAATATGCTCTTTCCCAAAATCGATCATATTAGCCGATGTCACCTTTTTTAAAGGAATTGCCTCAACCCATTTTGTGAAATAATCGGTAGCAACCAGAATAAATTTATGTCCTTTGCTCGATGGCGGATAAATCTGACCAATGAGATCGATAGCCCATCCCTGGAACGGCCAAGGTTTGATTATAGGGTTCATAGCCGATGCAGGCGCTCTTTGAATATTACCAAACTTTTGACACCCCTGACATCCTTTAAAATATTTAAAACAATCTTCAAGAATAGTCGGCCAATAGTATCCATTCCTTCTGATCATCCACTTCATCTTGAAAGCCGATTGATGCGCCCCACACACTCCTTCATGAATTTCACCCATCAAGCTTTTCGATTCATCACTGCTAACACATCTAAGTAAAACTCCATCTATAGTTCGATAATATAATTCATCATCCAGGAGCACATACTTGGTAGCTTGGAACCTTATACGTCTTTCAACCTTTTTATATGGATCCTTTAAATAATCGACAATCTCCTTCCTCCAGTCATCGGTATCAACTACCGATGTTAGCACTTCCTGAATAGGCTGATACCCTGAAGCATGCTGAGCTAGTCGATTAGCCTCCTCATTATGCAGTCGAGAAATATGTTCAAGACGAAAATCTCTAAATCCTTTCAACAATTGCAAACACCTTTCATAATACGAAATCAAAACTTCACTTCGGCATTCATAAATCCCAGCCAATTGATTTATAACTAGCATAGAATCTCCAAAGATTTCAACAGCATCGGCACGTATCTCCTTCAGCAATTCTAACCCTTTTATCAAGGCTTGGTATTCAGCCTGATTGTTTGTCGATGTAGCAACAATCGGTAATGAAAACTCATACTTCCTTCCTTGAGGTGAAATCAACACAATGCCGATACCTGCTCCTTCACCACATGTGGACCCATCAAAGAAAAGTGTCCAAGGAGCAACCTCCAGAGAGTCCACTGTATTACAATGCTGAGTAACAAAATCAGTCATAACTTGCCCCTTAACTGCCTTAGTTGATTCGTAACGTAGTTTAAATTCTGATAATGCTAAAATCCACTTGCCGATTCTACCACTTAATATCGGCATCGACAGCATATACTTGACTACGTCGTCTTTGCATATGACCGTACATTCGGCAGATAACAAATAATGTCTTAATTTGACACAAAAAAGTATAAACACAGACATAATTTTTCAATGGCCGAATACCTTGTCTCAGCATCCACTAATCTTCTGCTCAAATAATAAATAACATGTTCTTTCCCTTCAAATTCTTGAATAAGAGCTGAACCGATAACGGTATCATCAATTGACAAATACAACCTGAAAGGTTTCCCGTGTTGAGGTGGAACTAGCACTGGAGGATTTGTTAAATATTTCTTAATTTCATCTAGAGCTAACTGCTGCTCAGCTCCCCATACAAATTCCTGATCGGCTTTCAATTTAAGTAATGGACTGAAAGCCTTGATCTTACCCGACAGATTAGATATGAATCTTCTGATGAAATTAATCTTACCAATCAAAGATTGCAATTCAGTTTTATTAGCAGGAGCAACCACCTTGTTAATTGCATCAATAGACTTCCTACTGATTTCGATGCCCCGCTGATGCACCATAAAACCCAAGAATTGACCTGCCGATACACCAAACGCACATTTATTAGGATTCATCTTCAATCCATGCTTCCTTGTGCACTCCAGTATCTTTCGTAGATCGGCTAGATGTTTTGTGATATCTCCAGACTTAATCACTACATCATCAATGTAGATCTCCACTAATGTGCCGATGTATTCATGAAAAATAAAGTTCATAGCTCTTTGATAAGTAGCACCGGCATTTTTCAAACCAAACATCATGACTATCCACTCAAACAGCCCTACATGACCTGGACATCTAAAAGCAGTCTTGGGAATATCTTCTTCAGCCATGAATATTTGATTGTAACCTGCATTACCATCCATGAAGCTGATAATTTGATGTCCGGCTACAGCATCAATCAACAAATCAGCAATCGGCATTGGATAGCCATCCATCTGTGTGGCTTTGTTAAGATTCCTGAAATCAATACAAACACGAAGTTTTCCATTTTTCTTATAAACAGGAACCACATTAGAGATCCCCTTTGCATATCGACACTGCCGA
Organism: Miscanthus floridulus; assembly: GCF_019320115.1. NCBI lineage: Eukaryota > Viridiplantae > Streptophyta > Magnoliopsida > Poales > Poaceae > Miscanthus > Miscanthus floridulus. The sequence continues at coordinate 92,034,159 of NC_089584.1, read as the reverse complement.
ATAAACTTTGCCTCAATTAATTTAGTTATTTTGGCCTTAATGTTGGGAAGTATATTAGGGTTGCATCGGCGCGCTGGCTGCTGATGTGGCCGAAATCCAGATTTGATAGGTAACCGATGTTCAACTATCGATCAGTCTAATCCAGGCATCTCAGTATAATCCCAAGCAAAACAATCTTTATACTCTTTTAACAAATCAGTCATTTGCTGCTTACACTTGGAATCTAACTTAGCACTAATAAAAGTAGGTCTTGGCCTATCGCCATCACCAATATCTACTTCTACTAAATCATCTGCCGATGTGAACCCTTGACCTAACTTTCCATCATCGGCAAACCTATCCATTAAAACTCTTCTTCAGAACCGACTGCTTGGATCGGTGGAATTTCATAATCAGCCACTCTAAGGAATTCTTTTTCCCAAACTTCTCCTGATATGCATTTAGTTCGCTCATAAGTATCTGATTCTGCCGATGCGATGATATAAGAAGAATCACCAGGAACAACCTCAATCTTATCCCCAATCCACTGTACGAGGCATTGATGCATTGTAGAAGGAACACAACAATTAGCATGAATCCAATCCCTCCCTAGAAGCAGATTATATGCACCCTTGCCATTAATAACAAAGAACGTCGTCGGCAAGGTTTTGCTGCCGATGGTCAATTCAATGCATACTGCCCCTTTAGCCGGTGACACATTGCCTTCAAAATCCTTCAGCATCATATCGGTTTTGGTCAAGTCTTGATCTCCCTTACCAAGTTTTCGATACATCACATAAGGCATAATATTAATCGTAGCCCCTCTGTCGATAAGTATCTTAGATACAGGCTGCCCATCAACTCTGCCTTTCACAAACAAAGCCTTAAGATGCTGTCTCTCATCATCGATAGGTTTCTCAAAAACAGCCATCATTGGATCTAGTGTCAACTGAGCTACTTGATCAGAGAGAACAACTTCTTCCTCATTATCAGATAGTGCCAGAAATTCCATCGGCAACATGAATACCATATTAACATCTGCCGATGGACCCTTATTTTTGTGTTTTACCTGCCACTGCTGATGACCAGACCTCTCATTGGAGGAATTTTCCTCTCGGTATAAATCCTCCTGATGCTCACGTTGCATCCTCCTTTTCTGTGTCTTTGTCAGACCCTCCGGGCACCATCGAGGAAACTTGGTTTTCCAAATCGGCTGATAACAGGTCCTAGTTGATTCTACACGGCGTATATTAGGGTCCCTGTAAAATATTTCTTCATCGGGAACTCTTGCGTTTGCCATCTCCTCAAGCTCCTCTTGATTCCTTGGAAGCACGGGTCCAATAATTTGATCAATACGCCCTACGCTTTTTTCTTCAATTGTGGAAACCCCGGGACACGAAGTAGTAGGATTGGTTCTCATAATTATCACATAATTTTAAAAAAAAAAGGAATTTGTCGAATTTTTTTTTCTTGTTGAATAATGCCAAATCAAAAAAAAATATCCAAAAATCCAAAAGTCAAATATCCAGCGCGTTTACCAAGCCTCTCATGTACACTAAGTCTGCCCCCCAACCGATCATGCACTGATGCTCTGCCTCTGATCGGCTCATTGATAAATAAACCTTGACTGCCATGTTAAAACCTCCTTTCTGACCGATTGACCCCATAATAATCATTGCACTCAGGGCAATTTTCAATAGTTGGCAATTTAATACCTTCTTCCCAGCAATGGATGAAAAACGGGCACCTCCAATGATTTTTATGCCGATACTATTCTTCCCGACGTCTCTCTTCTTGCTGTTGTCGATATCGGTCCTCACGCTGACGCCAACCCTCCTGCTGCCTTCGATGAGTAATCACAATGCCAGGTCGATGAGGATTTTTGGAACTACTGCTTTCTCCCAGCAAGCCCTTACTTTTTGCATCATCGGTAGTTATCCGATGTTGGGGATCCACTGATGCGTTTTTCTCAGCAGCCTCTGACGTCAATACCTTGGTCTTCCCTTTGGCCTCCAACATATTTGCTGGAAAAGGGTGTTGATCAATTTTCATCGGCTTCTGGGCTTTGGAAGTACCAAACTTAATTCTCCCAGATTCAATAGCCGATTGTAACTGTTGCCTGAACACCTTGCACTCATTTGTACTGTGTGAAGTTGCATTGTGCCATTTGCAGTACAAGATCTTCTTCAACTCTTCTGCTGATGGGATAACATGATTAGGTGACAGCTTAATTTGGCCCTCTTGAAGCAGAAGATCAAATATCTTGTCGGCCTTGGTGATATCAAAGGTAAACTTTTCTGGCTCTTTCTGACCAAAGGGACAAGATATCGGCTTTTTATTCTTAACCCACTCAGCTAAGCTGATAACTGGTTCTTCATCAAAATCAGAATCTCCTACTTCTTCAACAAATGATACTTTTTTACTCCAATTCTTTTTAGGTTCAAAGACCCTAGTATCTTGATCGGAGATCCTTTGCACAAGATGACTGAGGCTTTCAAACTCCTGAGAAGCATATCTGTCTTTAAGATGTGGCAATAATCCTTGGAAAGCCAGATCGGCAAGCTGCCGATCATCCAGCACCAGGCTGTAGCACTTATTTTTTACATCTCGTAGCCTTTGCACAAAGCTTTCTACCGATTCATCATTACGCTGTCTCAATTTTACTAAATCGGTAAGCTTCTTTTCATGGATTCCAGCAAAGAAATACTTATGAAATTGTTTTTCTAGATCAACCCAAGTAATAATAGAATTTGGTGGTAATGAAATGAACCATGTAAATGCCGATCCAGACAAAGATGATGAAAATAATCGAACTCTTAATTCATCTCTGCTAGCTGCCTCTCCACATTGAATAATGAAGCGATTGACGTGTTCCATTGTTGATGTATCATCTTGCCCAGAGAATTTAGTGAAATCTGGTACCTTGTACCGATTTGGGAGAGGAATTAAATCATATGCAGGAGGGTATGGAGTCCGATAAGAATAAGTATTGACCTTGGGCTTTATCCCAAACTGATCCTTCATAATTTCTGTTATCTTATCGGCCCAAAAAGCATCAGCCTCCTGCTGACGAACTGGTTGAATTTCTACAGGAGGTACCTGCTGATATCCCTCCACATATCTTTGTGGCCCACGATCTCCAGCAATCGGCATATTTGCTGTTACTTGTGGTCCATTAACCTGCTGGAAAGGATTCATCGGCTGAGCTGCCGATGCTTGATTCTGGAAACTAGCTTGCATATGACCTTGTTGAATCCCTGCAACCTGCTGATTTTGCTGAACTGTATGTTGAACAGGTAACTGTCCTGACCAACCATTATTAGAACTCATCGGTACAAAACTTACCGATGGCTGGTAATTTGCTGACATTGTTGGATAATTATAACCAGCTTGAGGCATGAACTGAACCCTAGTTTGACTCATAGCAGGGGCTTTCTGCTGCATCGACAGTAAGCTTGCCGATGGACTTGAATTGGGTGTTTGAACCAGAGGCATCTGGAAACCTCCTGGAGTTAGTTGCACAGTAGTTGCTGTGGCATATTGAGGCATTTGAGCCATCGGCAAAACAGCCGATGGTATAGGAGCTTTTCCTACTGCATCAAATACTTGAGGTAACCCAGGATTGAAAGCAGATGAATCCGGAGGCATACCATATCCCCACCAATTAGCAGGAATCTGGCTATTCTGAGACACAGGGCCTGACATAGCTGATGCCGCTAGATCTGTATTAAGCTGAACTCGTCCTCCTGGTAGTACCGGATCTGATCGTATCGGTGTAGATTGAATATTAGGTAAACCTGCCGATACTGGAGGGGAAGTAACTTCTGTACCCACAACGGCCGAGGGAGCCGATGGAGTATTGACAGATGCTGGCTCTGGTTGGTGATAGGCAGGCCCAACGTAATGCGGTGCCGCTTGTCCTTCTTTGAGAGTTCGAACCACAGCATTATGAACAGTATTGGACAACACATTGGAATGATTAATCAAAGCATGATTTACTGCAGAATTAACCATCTCTTGAAGTTTACCAGGATTGGAGTCAAAAGTAACCTGCCGAGGCAACGGCAAATCTTGCTTCTAGATGACTTGTCCACTCTTGTTCAGGCTAAATGATTTCAGACAAAGCTGCATGTATTCTTCTATAGCCTTTTCCATAGCCTGCCTCTGCTCTTCCTTAAGATCTTCTTCTGATACCGCGATAATGTTCTCTGAATTGATCTCGGAATTAAACATATTGATCGAATTGATTGGTCCCACCGGGCGTGCCAAAAGATGTGTTGATGCAAAAGTGGATCTACAAACACAAAGGGCTAATACCCGAATTGATATCCAAAGCGTGCCAGTCGATTTGACCTGTTAATCGACAAGGATGAAGATACGAGCACTTTGGTCCTGACAACAGCGATACGCCCGGAAGTCACGGCCAAGAGGTACTCATGCGGAACTTGAGAATCGCCGAAGGTCGCACTGAAGCTATGCAACTCGCCGAATCAATGAGAACTCGTAAAAAGGAAAAATATGCAAATTGACGAAGTCACCGAAAAGTAAGTAGATGCAAATAGGAGTAAAATTTGGTTTTGATATTGATTGATATATATTATTACATTGCCCCTCACTCTATATTTATACCCTGATCTAAAGAGACATAACCAAACACAACTAGGACACCAAGCCCATATCTAAGGAAACACGTGACTCTTACATGAATCATACTCTAACAAATATAGAAAAGGAAATCAACTCCTATCTATTTCCCTGTCCGTCTCAATTACGATGGAAATCTCACCGTCCTCCTTTCCATCGGCATACTTCCTGTTTCATCGGCAGTAGTCTTCAAGCCTTCCTTCATCGGCATACTTCATGTTTCATCGGCAGTAGTCTTCAAGCCTTCCTTCATTGGCATCGACAATAACATCTCCAACCTTATCGGCAACGCCCGAGTCTAAATCAACCTTTCCATCGATCACCACCATTCATCGGCAACCATCTTTACAAGCTGATTTTCATCGGCTGTCAGCGTACACAGTAACTTTCCTCTGCCGATTAGCCCACTCTGATCATTTTGACATGTGCAAAAAATGGTGTCAACAAAGAGTGCAGCCCTTAAAGCAATTCAACAATATGAAGGTCAAGGTTTAAGTCAAGAAAAGAAGAAGAAAGTGAAGGATGATTCCTCAAGTGGAGAAGAAGATTCTGATGCGGAGGTTGCATTTGTGATTAGAAATCTTAGAAAGTTTATGAAGAAGAAAAGCAACCACAAGACCTATGGTGATGGAAAGAGAAGGTTCAAAAAGAGATTTTGCTATGGATGTGGTCAAACCGGTCACTTCATAGCCGATTGTCCTAATGAGAAAAAGAAGCACAAGCACGACAAGGATGAAGACAAGAAGAACAAAGGCAAGAAGAGAGGTGAAGCTCATCTTGGGGAAGAATGGGAGTCAAGTGATAGTGACTCAAGTGATGATGAGAAGAAGAAGAAGGGAGCCACAAACATCGCCATCGACCACTCTTCTTCACCGACCATGATCTTCCCCGACTCAACTTCACCACCAAAACTCTTCCCCAACCTATCTTCACCACCGAAGCTCTTCTCCAACCTCATCGACAACTACTACTACACTCCAACTTGCCTCATGGCAAAAGGAGAGAAGGTACATACTACACCCATTTCCTCTAGTGATGAGAATGATAGTTGTGATGAGAACATAGAAGAAATTGAAGCAACTATGATAAAAAAATTTGGTAAAAAGGCCTTCACTAAAATAAAAATGCTAATGAAGAAATTAGAGAAGAGGGATAGATGCTTAGAGATGCAAGGAGATATAATTACTCAAGAGAGAAAGAAAAACCTTGCACTTGAAGCATCTATCGCTGAGGTAAAGATGAAGGTTGAGAAGTTAACCGTAGAATTGTATTTAGCCAATAACTCAATTGGGAAATTGACTAAGGAACATTCCTCGGTTAATGATCAAGTAGCTAGCCTTAAGAATGAGAAGAGTATAGCTCAAGAAAGCCTCACAAGCTTGGAAGAAAAATACCGAAATCTTGAGTTAAACTATAGTACTCTTTGGGCTAGCACTTCAACTTCTCCTAAGGCAACCGAAGACTCTAATGTCTCCATTAATGATGGTTATAAAAGATACTATAAAATTGATGTAAATGCATATACAACTAACCTTGTTGAGTTAGAGAAGCAAGACAAGGAGATTCATAGGTTGAAGATGATATTGAAGAATGGGTGCAAGTGTCAAGAGCAATCCAACAAGACTATATACAAGTCATCAAAGCACCCATCAATCAAGGAAGGCATTGGCTACAATAGGTATGATGGAAAGGCCAATGGAAGGAACATGATCAATGGTGTGTCTTGTGTGAAGTTCAACAAGGGCGTTGCTCTTGATGAGCTTATATGCAAGGCCAACAACAAGGTCTACATTCCAAAGATCCAACCTACAAGTAACAAGACAATCAAGACGAAGCAATCCGATGGCCCCAAGCCACAAGCACCACTTCCACAGTGCTATGCTAGTGACTATATGTGTTATTGGGGCAAGGATGATAAGATTGTGGTTAAGTATGTTGGTGCCCAAAAGAAAAATAAAATTATGAGGAGTGTTTGGGTGCCCAAGTGTTATGTGACTAACCCCCTAGGACCCAAATCTTTTTGGGTACCTAAAACAAAAGCTTAATTTGTTCTTGTAGGAATATTCCTCCGGTGGAACAAGTTGGGTGTTGGATAGTGGATGCACCAATCATATGACCAGAGAGAAGGACATGTTCACATCATTCCAAACAAATCATGATCATAGTGGAAATATTGTGTTTGGTGACAATGGAAAAGGAGAAGTCCTCAGTTTGGGTAAAATTGCTATATCAAATGATAATTCCATTTCTAATGTTTTACTTGTGAATTCGTTGAGATACAATTTGTTGTCCGTTTCACAACTTTGTGAGATGGGTTACAATTGTCTCTTTATGGATAAGGGTGTGGAAGTCTATAGAAGGGAGGATTCCTCTATTGCATTTACGGATCATTTAAAAGGGAAACTCTATCTAGTTGATTTCACATCAAATAGAGTAAATCCCGAGACTTGTTTAATGGCAAAATCTAGCATGGGTTGGTCATGGTATCGCCGACTTGCCCATGTTGGGATGAGAAACTTGGCCAGACTTCAAAAGGGCAAATACATCCTTGGACTAACAAATGTTTCTTTTGAGAAAGATAGGATTTGTAGCGCATGCCAAGCGGGAAACAAGTTGGAGCTAAACATCCCATCAAGAATGTTGTGACAACCGAAAGACCATTGGAGTTGCTTCATATGGACATATTTGGACCCATCGCTTACATAAACATTGGTGGTAACAAATATGGTTTTGTAATTGTTGATGATTATTCTCGTTTCACTTGGGTATTCTTTTTACATGAAAAGAGTGAAGTCCAAGGTATCTTCAAGAAGTTTGCAAGAAGAGCCCAAAATGAGTTTGATGTCAAAATCAAGAGAGTTAGAAGTGACAACGGGACAGAGTTCAAGAACACCAACATTGAAGAGTTTCTTGATGAAGAAGGAATCAAGCATAAGTTTTCGGTTCCATACACTCCACAACAAAATGGTGTTGTGGAGAGGAAGAACCGAATGCTCATAGAAGCCACAAGAGCAATGTTGGATGAATACAAGACTCCAACCAACTATTGGGCGGAAGCGGTCAACACGGCATGCCATGCTATCAACCGCTTATATCTTCACAAGAAAAGAGAAAAGACCATCTATGAACTTCTAACCAGTAAAAAGCCTAAGGTGCACTACTTTGGAGTTTTTGGATCCAAGTGTTTCATACTTGACAAGAAATCCAAAATCTCTAAGTTTGCACCAAAGGTTGATGAAGGTTTCATGCTTGGTTATGGTACTAATGAACATGGATATCGTGTTTTTAATAAAACCACCGGTTTGATTGAAATCACGGTAGACGTGACTTTTGATGAAACCGATGGCTCTCAAAAAGAGCAAGTCAATGTTGAGAATGTAGGTAATGAAGAAGATCCACACGAAGCAATCAAGAAGCTTGCTATTGGTGAAGTAAAGCCTGTTGAAGATGAAGATGAAGACCATGTTTGTGCATGATGATCTTGATCCAACTATTCATCATGTTCCATCAAATGAACATGGTGAAGCTTCCGCAACAAGAAATAATCAAGATGGGTGATCAAATGAAGCACAAGGTCATTCTCATGAAGATGGTGTCAACAATGAGCAAGTTCACCCTCAACTCAACAATGAAGAAAGAAGTGAAGTCAACCCTCCACAAGCTCATGATTGTGATCTTCCAATTGATCATGACTGTGATGATGATGATGGCCCTATCCAAAGATCAACTCAAGTGCCACATCCTAGAGTGCATCAATCCATTCAATGGGATCATCCCGTTGATAACATATTGGGGAGCATTCAATGAGGGGTAACTACACGTTCCCGTTTAGCAGGTTTTTGTGAATATTACTTGTTTGTTTCTCCTTTGGAACCTCGTAGGGTGGAAGAGGCACTTGATGATCTGGATTGGATGATAGCCATGCAAGAGGAGTTGAATAACTTCACTCGAAATGAAGTCTGGTCCTTGGTGGAAAGGCCCAAGCAAAATGTGATTGGAACCAAGTGGGTCTTCTGCAACAAGCAAGATGAGCATAGGGTTGTAACAAGGAATAAGAAAAGGTTGGTGGCTAAAGGATTCACTCAAATTGAAGGCTTAGATTTTGGGGAGACCTATGCACCGGTGGCTAGGCTAGAATCAATTCGTATTCTACTTGCCTATGCCGCTCGTCATGATTTCAAGTTATATCAAATGAACATGAAGAGTGCATTTCTCAACGGCGCCCTATCCGAGTTGGTGTATGTAGAGCAACCACCGGGCTTTGAGGACCCCAAGTATCCAAACCACATCTACAAGCTCGACAATGCGCTCTATGGGCTCAAACAAGCCCCTAGAGCTCGGTATGATTGTTTGAAGGATTTCCTACTCAAACAAGGTTTTGAGATAGGAAAGGCCGATGCTACTTTGTTTACTCGCAAAGTCAATAATGATATCTTTGTTTGCCAAATATATGTCAATGACATAATATTTGGTAGTACTAATGTGGATTTTTGTGAGGAATTTAGTAGGATTATGACAAATAGGTTCAAGATGTCCATGATGGGAGAGTTGAAGTTTTTCCTTGGATTTCAAATCAAGCAACTCAAGGATAGTACGTTCATAAGTCAAACCAAGTACACCAACGACATGTTGAACAAGTTTAACTTGGACAAGGCCAAGCCCATCAAGACACCCATGCCAACCAATGGACATCTTGATCTTGATCAAGGAGGAAAGGATGTTGATCAAAAGGTATATCGCTCCATGATTGGATCACTTCTTTACCTTTGTGCATCTAGGCCTGATATTATGCTTAGCGTGTGCATGTGTGCAAGATTTTAAGCTAATCCGAAAGAATGTCATTTGATGGCCATTAAGAGAATTTTTCGGTATTTAGTGCACACTCCTAATCTTGGCTTGTGGTATCCTAAGGGCTCCACTTTTGAGTTACTTGGCTATTCTGATTCGGACTATGCCGGTTGCAAAGTAACTCGAAAGAGTACTACCAGGACTTGCCAATTTATTGGTTGATCATTGGTGTCTTGGAGCTCTAAGAAGCAAAATTTTGTTGCTTTGTCCATCGTCGAAGTCGCATATGTGGTGGCCGACGCTTGCTGTGCCCAACTACTTTGGATGAAGCAAACACTAAAGGACTTTGGTTGTGAGTTAACCAAGATTCCACTTTTGTGTGACAATGGGAGTGCCATTAAGTTGGCAAACAACCCTGTAAACCACTCTTGAACAAAACACATAGACATCCGGCATCATTTTTTGAGAGACCATGAAGCCAAAGGAGATATCGCCATTCATCATGTGAGCACCGAAAAGCAATTAGCCGATATCTTCACAAAGCCCCTAGATGAGTCAAGATTTTGTGCTATGAGGAGTGAACTAAATATCATTGATTCTCGTAACGTGGCTTGATCCCTTGCACACACATTTTGTTTGATCTAGTTAGGAGAAATGAATTAAGAAAACATTGTGTGACACTTTCAAAATTTATTTTATAATTTTCATGAGTGACTATTGCTTTGTGTTGGTTGAATGAAATCTAGTCACTTGTGAAAATATTAGTGTCCATCATATTTTTGCCCCACATGGTGTAGCGAGTTCAAGTTTGAGGGTTTTTTAGTTTCCCTGCGTCGGAAGTCCCGATGTAGGTCAGAACTCCCAACGGCTGGAAGTCCCGGCTCGCGCCAGAACTCCCAACAGCTAGAAGTCCCGACATACGCCAGGAGTCCTGATGCAGATCTGACTTTTTGACCATGCTATGTCGGTTGCCCAATTCTTTTTTACCCGACCTGGCCCCTTATCTGTGGTTATTTGTGGTCCCTCCTCCCCTCCCATTGCCCTCATTCTCTCTCCACACATTGCCATCGCCTCTCCTTGCGCCACCCTCACTCCTCCTCGTGCCGTCGTGTCACGCCCTACCCACACCTCCGCCCTGCTAGGAGCTTCGGCCCCCATTCCTTCTCATTGCACCACTGGAGGCCTTGTCGGCAGTCCCAACCTCCCCGTCCCCGTTCCACCGCCCGTGCCCTATTATTTCCTCAGATCATGGTGGAGATTTCGTTGGTGGAGGTGTTCGTGTTTGTCAATTTCTTCGTGGCCTGTGGATTTAGTTCCTCTTCATCTCCTTCCTTTCTCGATTCAAGGTACTGCCATGGCATCCTAACCCTAACTCCAATGTACCTTGCATTTTGAATCTATTCCTTCTTCCTTTCTACTCCTCTATCTCCCTTGTATGAATGTATGTCGAAATTTGAAGCCCCATGAATGGGATGGTCACCTTGGGCGTCGAAGGTCCTAGAGACCATCGGAGGTTCTGACCGTTGGAACTCCCGATGCCTAGCTGGAACTTTTGGCTGTCGGAAGTCCCGACTGTGGCTGGAACTCCTGACCCTAGGGTGACCACTCTATTCCTGTTTCTTCACTTCTCGATGTTCGTTCGCATCTCCTTATATTATTTCTTAAGTTCCACTTCGTGTTCTTTGTAGTCATGGACGGTGGAAGTCCTTCACGTCATTAGGAGAAGCGTTCCAAGAAGAATCAGGACCGTGCCGCTGTCCCTAGACTGTCTGGTCGCACCAAGGCATCTTATCAGCATGGTGGTGCTGGTGGTTCCTGTGCTGCCCATCACCATGATGATCAAGGGTCATCGGCTATCACTCCTGCTCCTACCCCTATTGGGGATGTGCCGATGGTTGATGAAGAAGAGGAAGCACTTGATCGTGCCGGACGCACCATTACTGCTCCACCGACTCGTGGTTCGGGGTTTGTCTCTCAGCTTGTTCCATTCACGGGTGTGTCGCCAATCATGCGGGAGCCCGCCATGGCTCAGAATCCTGCTGGTGGATGTACTCCTCCTCTTCCATTGGACAATTATCACCGGGTTAAGGACATCAGGTCCCTGAGGGGCAGGAACCTTTATGCTGAGGATGAGAAGGATCTACGACTTGAGTATCATTTATGGCACCCCTTCCATTATGACTTTTATGATTCCATTCTATATTGGAAGTTTTTGAAGAAGAGGGAGCCACCGGTCCTTCAGATGAAGTGCATTAATGCATACTCTCTTGGCAAGTACAAGGAACCCGAGCTAGAGCAGATGGTTCGGGATATACACTCAATGGGGTTGTCCTACCTGCTAGAGTTTAGGAAGCATTGGAACAATGAGCTCATCTGTCAGTTTTATGCTTCTTATCATCATGAGCGAGACCCTACTGGTGCTGTTAACATTATTCATTGGACCACTGAAGGCAAGCATTATAAGGTGGACTTCATCACGTTCTCTTGCCTTCTTGGTTTGAGTCACAGCGACCGCACTGCTACTGAGTTGACTAAGTATGAGGATCTCACTTTAGAGGAGTATCAACATATGTATCTTGATGGACACACAGCTGATGGACAGACAATGTTTCTGAAGCCCTACTATTATGTTCTGGACAACATCTTGTGATAGATCTTGTATCTAAAGGTAGGTGACTCCACCTACCTTCGTGATGATTCATAGAAGGTGCTTCAACGATTTGGCGATGACTTTCAGAAATTTTCCATCAGTAGATACATTTGGAACAAGATACATGATGCTACTAAGGATCCGGTAAAGCATCTTCCCTATGCACCGTACATTATGCATGTCATTGAGAAAGTATCCAGCATCCGATTTCCCGATGACACTCAGCAAAAGCTCCTCAAGATATCCAACAAGACCTCCATCATTGCTGCTAGAGAACTGAGGGAGAAAGCTGATGTAGCCAAAGCTAAAGGGAAAGGTGCTTCGGGTTCTCGCTCTCGCCGTGGTGCTTCAACACCTACTACTGCTGCTCACTCTTCTACTAACGAGCCCCTCTCTTTGTCCTCCTCTGGAAAGAAGCCCAACAAGTTCAAGTTCCTAAAGACATACATGTTTGGACAGTGTTGTGCTAGTGCTCAATGTGAGCACAATATGCAAGAGAGGCTATATCGGTTGGAACAACACTCAGGGATTGTCTCTTCTCCTCCGCCGCCGTTTGTGCCTCCCCATGATCCGTTGGCTCTATATGATGAGGCTTGTGCGGCCTACGAAGATGATGCGACTTCTCGCCCTCATGGCAAGGGCAAGGAGATGGAAGAAGATGAGGATTACATTGAGGATGATGATGATGAAGATGACGACGGTGGTGATGACAGTGACCACGATGAGGATGATGACTACGAGGATGAGTAGTTGGTTTTTCATGCGGCCTACCCCTTTTGGCACTTGTTGACAAAGGGGGAGTGTTAGGCTTTGATATCTTGTAATAAGTTAGTTGGTTATTTTGTTTGGAGACTTTTAAAACTCTTAGCATGTAAGCACTTTGTCATGTGGTGGCCACTTTGTGATGGACAAATATCTGTATATGTTTGTGATGAATGATTGTAGGACAAGTCATGATTATCTATCTAGCTTATTAACTTGTGCTTGTCTCTACTTGTGATGGTGCATGTATTTTGATGGCCATGTGCTGCTTCAAATTTCTACTTTGAAATCTTGGCCATCGTATTCTTTTTATTTATTGTGTGAAATAACATGTCATATTGCAATTTCTTTTCATAGATATCTATTTGTTCACACACACTTGTTGCACCCCATGGATTGCAAAATTTAGGGGGAGCTTTTGTCTTGAGGTATGCAAATCATGTATAGATGATTCTAATTGATATTCAAATCCATGCATACATCAACGGGGAGCTCTTCATAATTTTTGGGGTTCAAAAACTTTAAATTCTTTCATTCTTATAAAAGCCTATTTGGTTGTCATCAATTACCAAAAAGGGAGAGATTGAAAGTGCATTTGCCCCCTATGTGGGTTTTGGTGTATTGATGACATCCAAATTAGGGACTAATGTGATCTTAATGAGATATGTCGCAGCTTTTAGTCCCATGAAAGAATCAAAGAGTTGATAAAGATGAAATGGAATCTCTCAATTTTTGAAGTTGTAAAGGTGGACGAACTCAAAGCGCTCTCCAAAGGTTTTATTTTTGCTTTTGAGTTTAGGATCCGCCGCACTATAAAGAGGGATGCAAAATTAGTTGGTCTGAGGAAGATAGAGCGCTCAAGCATAATAATTAAATCAAAACATAGACACTCTAGCACTCCACGAGCACGTAGATTATTTTTTTTGTGACTATCGGTGTCGAAAGTCCTGACGTAAGCTGGAACTCCTGACAGTCAGAAGTCATGACTCTTGCCGGAAGTTCTGACTCCTAGTCACTTAGCCTACGCGGTGACTGTGGACGTCGGAAGTCCTAACGTGAGTCGAAACTTCTGACAGCCAAAAGTCCCGACCCAAGCCGGGAGTCCCGACATCGGTGGTTCTGACTGTCTGGCTATCTGTGCTCGTTGGATGTCCCGACGTATGTTGAAACTTCCAACCATCAGAAGTCCCGAATCTTGTCAGGAGTCCCGATACCTGGAGCTTTGCTAGCTATTTAACTACGCACGTCGGAAGTCCCGACAGTTGCCGAGAGTTTCGACATTAACTTGCACGCGTGGACTTCTGCCCCTGTGTGAACAGTGTTTTCTGTTAACGTTGAAAGTCCCAAGATCTACGTCAGAACTTCTGACGTAGATCTGAATGGTTAGATTTTCACTTGGAGTATAAATACTCCTCTCTTCATTTCTAACCATTATGGACTCATTTACAGCTAACCCACTTCATGCTCAATAGCTCCTAAGCAACTAAAGCACCCCTCTCCTTCCCCCTTTGCTCTAATCTTTGATTCCCTTAGGGTTTTGAGTGAAAGGAGAGTGGATTAAGTGAGAGCATCACTTTGGCAAGCTTGAGCACTTGATTTCTTCATCAAGCCGGTTGATTTTGCGTCTATTACTCTTGGGGCTTTGCCCCTAGCCGGCTAGGCGTTGCCCAAGAGCTTCCATCTTGTGGAAGAGCCTTGGGAAGTTTATATCACCGATTGATTTCTTAGTGGAAAGCTCAAGTGACCTTTGTGGTCGCTTTGAGAGAGGCAAGGAGGTGGAAGAGACTCCAACCTTGGTGGTAACCTCAACAACGAGGATGTAGGAGCTCCTTTGTGGGGTTGTCGAACCTCGGGATAAATCCTTATGTCCCGCATGCTTGTTGTTGTTGTTGTTGTGATTGCTAGAGATTACTTGTATTTGTTTGTCTCTTTCTCTCCCAAACTTCCATTTTAGGGTTTGGACTCGATCTAGGTTTGGAGGCATTATGGCATCAAGGGAGTGACTCAATATCTTCACCAAACCACTAGGAAGTGAGGTTTTAAGATTATTTATCCGCAAAGTTAAATTTGGCACTACTTTTGTAGTTCACGTAGGCGTCGGAACTACTGACGTTTGCGTTGGAACTTCTGACAATGTCGGGAGTTCCGACCCAAACACCAGGACTTCCGACATTGACTGACAGATTTGAACTTAGCATTTACAGTAATTTTTTAGATATGCCTATTCACCCCCCCTCTAGGCATTGTTAGATCCTTTCAGAATTGAAAAGTCGGCTTTCATTGCTATTTCTCCTCTAGAGCTCATCAAATGCACATGAACCATCCCATTGATCACCCAGGATCTTGTCAATAGAGAGTCGTAACTTCTAGTTCATATTTTGCAAATTTCATGAATTTTTCCTTTTGCTCTTTGTGTGAGTTGCTTTAGGTAAAGAAAGAACTAGGAACCTAATATGGATCTTAGATGATCACAAGAGCTAAATTTCATCATATTTCATCAAGTGAGAACTATGGCTATCCAAATCATTGAAGTCTCACTTATGATGGTCCTGATAATCAAAATTTGTGTGGTGATCTATCTACCTTGGCGGTGATATGTTTCCTTGGCATAATTTCAATTATTGCAAGATTATTATGCCTTGACCAAGATATAGGATGAACTCCTCTAAACTCTCAAACTGATTCAAGTGCATTTCGCAAGTAATTCAAGTACATTATGCACATATTAAAGGGGAACTCATTCTATGTCCTGTGTCTTTTGAGACTAACTTTTTCTTCTAGTGAATTTATGTAGTCTCTTGTTGAGAATGAGTTTCTGATGGGTATGGTACATTAACTCAATCCAAATTGGTAAAGTTATCCTTCATATTTATTTGGATTACAATTTTATCTCTTATGTAGCTACTCTCCATAATATAGCTTAAATTTCCTTGTTTGGACTTAATTGACCAAAAGTGCATATGTTCTTGCCTTCCACATATATATGTATGCACTATCAAAAAGAGGGAATTTAGTCTATGTTATGAGGTTTTGCAATTAGTGATCTGCATGTCTTCCACATCCAAAATGATCACTAGTTGTGAAACTCTAGCTTTTGTAATTTAATGCTATCTCTTGTCTTTATGAGCATTCTCTAGGTGACATTATGAGATACAAGAATCCATTCCAATTGGCATCAACTTGTGAAGACTCTTTCAATTGGTGTCAAAATTGTGAAGATCATATTTTAATTGGTATTGGTGGATAATCTTTTAATGTGGTATATAAAAAAATGTCTTCAATTGGTATCTCAAAATGGCAACAAGAGCTAGCAATGGACTTTCGATTGAAATCAAGCATAAGTTTATGATATCTCCTATGATTAAGAGAGATGGACACAAATTAAGTCTTTTTGCATTATGCCAATCCCATCAAAGCACTAAAGTCAAATTTTCATGATCATGGTGGAGATTATGAGGCTTATAACAAAGGTATATCGCTCCATGAACTCTTGTACTACCTTTGTGCATCTAGGCCCTTACATGCTAGTGTGTGCATGTGTATGCAATATTTTGAGTCACACCATGCGTTTGTTCTTATGGTGACGATTAGAGAATTCTTTAGATATTTGGTTGATATCTCATGTGGTGATGGCATGAGTTAGTCTCATATTAAAAGTGTCATCTAAGTGAGTTATGAGCTAAATATGCTAACTTCTCTAGAATCTTGACTTAAATTGTTACATACTTTGTTTGGTAGAAAAATCAGGAGAGAAATCCTATATGCTAAACTTTTACCTACCTCGTGTCCTCACTTGTCTACCATCATTTCTTTCTTTTGGTGGAGAGATCCTTTTTAGAGATTAATGCCAAAGAGGGAGAAATATTGGGAGAGAGTGTAAGGAGGGAGAGATTGATATGTGGATTTAAAGGGGGTAAAAGAGAGGCATATAAGATTTTTCAATTTTTATTGTGTGGTGTGTGCAAGGATAGTTTAAATTAATGCTCTTGATAAGGACCATTTATGCTAGTGTGATGTTCATGCCTTGAATGGTGTATTGTTTATTTTCTCTGCCTGCCACTGTGCGCACTCGCAGAAGTGCCGCACATGATAGCTTCAAAAACTTCTTGAGTTCATGAACTGCCATGAGCATCACGTTTATCATGATGACACCCTGCACCCCACGGATGCTAAGATATACGAGAGTTCCCACACTTCATCTTGAATATGTGCATTTGGCATTTGAGGCCAAAATTTGAAATTCCTTTTAGTGCACACATTTAGGGGGAGCTCACTATATCATATGATTCAAAATCATATTTATCAATCTCTTATAAGTTTTAATTGTGTTGTCATCAATCACCAAAAAGGGGGGGATTGTAAGTGCATCTAGCCCTTTAGTGGGTTTTAGTGAATTGAATGATAACACCATTAAATGTCTAACAAGTTTGCTAAGTGTTGAACAAAAAATTGAGTTTATTGCATACACTCATGGATTGTGAAATGAGAAGTGTATATAGGTTCAACAAGAAGGCAAACTTGATGATATTCCACATAATCTTCAAATCAAGGCCAAAATTGTGTATTGTTGTGTTGGAAGATCATGAAAACAATATAGTTCAAGAAAAAGACAACAATGCAAACGAAGTTGATGAAATGGCTCCTATATTGTGGGATATCATAGTATCATGAGGAAGCAAGCACATTTGGCAAATGGTAAATGAGACATGAGTTGATGATTTTGGATTGGTCTCAATAATGGCTTGCTTTGCATGAACAAGAAGAGTTTGGTAGTGGATTAGCTTTGATCAAGGATTGAAGAATGAGTCAAGAATGCATAAGTGAAGAAATACCAAGCAAAGGTTAAATGACAAAAGACACAAGTCATATTGTATATAAGTCGGTCTCTATGTTGGTTTGCTTGTATGAATAAAGATTTGGAAAATCACTTTGCATTGATATGATCAAGCTAGAAGTATGAAGATAGATATTGAAGTGAGAGTTAGGAGTGTCAAGCCAAAATGAAGAGGATATAAGGAATCGTGAATTGTCTTGACCATATTGATGTTGACTCATATATCTCAATCTATGTGAATCCAACTGAAGCTTGATTGGTCTCAATATTCATATCTTGAAGATATTCAAGCAAGGATCATAATATTGAAGAAATGGTTTTCAATGAATGCTTAATATGATGTGACTTGAGTATGGCTCGATAGGGTGAAGATAGCAAGAAAAGGGCTTCGAGGGACTAAGCAAAGGTGAAGGTCAAGCAATGGCTTGTGGACAGAGGTACCATGGCTAAGGTGAAGAAGAGAGTACTTGCATTGAGTTGAGGAACTAATCGAGCTATGAGGAGTCATATTGTGTTGAGGATCAAATCATTAGTAGAAGTGACTTGGAGCCATGAGGTTATATATATATATATGTGTATATATATATATGAAAATGGTTCAAGTCAAATGCTCAAGGTATGATTGCTCAAAGAGAAGAGATAAAGTTGATTGCAACCCCTTATGAAGCAATTTGAGAAAAATGGCATATGGCGACATTGAAGACTCAAGTGATTAAAATGATTATATTCTCTTAATCTTGAGTATAGGTATGTTGTACTATAAAGGGGGATGCAATGCACAAGCTTTAATGTGCAACAAAGTGCTCATTTACCCACCAAATATCCTTAAAGCCTTAGACAAGATAGCAAGCTTTGCAATCCTATCTTTTGTGCTGCCTGGCAGGTGAGGCACTACCGTGCTGAGGCGAGGCACTGCCGCACTAAGTCACTACCATAGTTCAGGCAAGGCACTGCCACAGGTCAGTCGCGGAACTGCCACGACTTAACTGACTGTTGGGAGCAGAGGGTATTTATACCTTCTCTTCTTCCTCACAATAGTAACCTGGTTTTTAGATCTACCATTCCCTTTCCAAGTGCGACCAGAGCAGCTCTCTCTCTTCCCCACTCACCATTGGAGCCCCTCAAGCTTCTCCTTTGTTTCTCTTGCAAATCCATGAGAGTTTGAGCCTCCAAACTGCATTAGAGAGCAGCCCCAACTGTTCTTCATCTCCTAGAGCACTTGGTTCACGTTCATGCTAGTGGATTGTGTTTGTTACTCTTGGAGCTTGCTCCTAGCTAGCTAGAGCATCATCCGTGGAGCTTGCCAACTTGTGTGGCAGTCCTGGGAGGTTTGTAGTCACCCCAATCATCTAGTGAAATCACCCCTAATCTCAAGAGTTCATTCTCTTGACTTAAGAACGAGGATAAGGTTGAAAGAGACCAAAGCCTTTGTGGCTATCTCAATAATGTGGACATAGGTAAAACTTAGTGGCAAGCTAAACCACAGGATAAATCGGTGTCTCACTTGTGTTCTTGTAATTGGCATTGCTACACTTGTATATGTGGTGATTCTAGGATTGGGTCCCGATCTACTTTCTCGTGCACTTTCATTAACATCCAGGTGGTGAAATAGGCTCTACACTACCCCAGGAACATTAGTAATTTGCTCGATCTACTTTTCATTGTGCAGTTTTTGAATTATAGTTCAAGCTTGTCTATAGGCGCAACAGTGCTGCATTTTTAGTGCGGCAGTGCTGCAGTGCCGCACTTAGAATTTAACTTCTGCTACAATTTTGTTTTAAACAGACCTATTCACCCCCCTCTAGGCGACATTAAGGTCCTTTCACTTAGGCTCACAAGGATGTAAAGTATGTCAAAGTGCTAAGAGAATGAGCCCCAAGCCGGCCAAGAGCTATTTATAGAGCCCCTCAAACTAATAGAGTCGTTGCTCTGTGTAGGCGCGACCGGACGCACCTAACCAGGCGCACCCCAGTGTCCGTTCGGCCGAGTCTGGTTGGTCGATGGCCTCCATGTGTCCTCCTTTTAAATCCTGCACGTTCGATCTCAACGGTCATCTCTCAGTCACGCGAAACGCTAAGTCATGACTGGACTCTCCACTAGAACGACCGAACTCTCAACCACCGAGCGTCAGGTCGAGAATAGAAAGGTTCTAGAGCCGGTTTTAAGCGACCGGACGCATCCGATCTAGGGTGATCGGACTCACCCCAACGTTTGGTCCTTACTACGCTCGCACGAAGAAGCTACGTCAGCTGTGACCTTACGTAGCCCCTGTGTGTCTGGTCATGTGATGTCTCCCGTGTCCAATCGCCACCGCACGCTGCACCCTCTCTAGACCGAGTGACCGGACTCAGCGCCCGAGTTTGGTCCCAGCGCGGCTCTCTCGGGCAAGCGGCTGGTCAACTGACCGAACTCAACTGGCAGCGTTTGGTCAGGACAGAGCCAACGTTCGATCCTCTACCTTTGCCTCCTTTTATTTTTCTATTACCTCAAGCGTTTCGCTCTTGCTTCCAAGTTACTAACCACAAAGTGTGTAACTTGTATGCTCGTGTGTTAGCATTTTAAAGTATTTTTCAAGGGTCAAAGGTTAGCACACTAGGTCCCTAAATGCATATGCAATTGCAACTTCACCTAGTGGCACTCGATAACCGCTTAGCCAATGATTTCCCCTCTTTATAGTACGATTATCGATCCTAAACGTAGTTACACCCTTTAGGTGTCTTAAATGCCAAAACAAAAACCTATTTGATACCTTTGCCTTGATCAACCTTGTTTTTTGTTTTTCTCTTTCTTTTTTTTCAAGTTGGAGCACTTGATCATCACTTTTTGTGGCCATCACCTTCTCCATGACCATCATCTAGCTCCAATACTTGGATTGGACCATCCTATTTAGTCTACACACTTAGCTCAAGGATTAGTCCATAGGTTTCATCAATTATCCGAAACCAAACTAGGGCTTTCAGGAGCCTTATAGAAAAGTGTCGGTAACCCGTCCAGCCTTGGAGCCTTTAGGTTCCCGATTCCCTTCAATGCCTCCACCACCTCCTCCCATGTAAAATCTTTCACCAAAGTCCCATGCGTTTCTAGTGTCACTTGGCCACAACATAATCTAGTATCCAATGTGTATCTTAGTCACCAAAAGACTTAAGAAGCTCAAAAAAATAGTTAGTGATGAGGTTCTTCTTCTCCCCTTCCTCCTTTGCCCAACCCCCATTCTCCTTCCTAATCTTCCCTATTCTGTTACTTCTCATCCGCTCCATGCACGCTGCATGGAAAAAGGTCGTATTTTGATCACCAAATTGCATCCATTTAACGTGTGCACGCTATCTCCAATACATGTCCACTTCCTCTTCCACATTTTCCAGCCTGTAGCATAGCACCCCCTCCCTACTGATTTCTCCTTGCTCATCATCTTTGTTCTACAACCCTCCAACTCCCTTCTTAGCTGTTTTCACCTTTTCTCAAGATCGCCTAAAACATTTGTGCTCCAACTCGCCAAACCTCCTACCACCACCTCTAGGGCTTCATACACTGGTTTTCTCCCATCCTTTAACGCCTCTCCCCACACATCCTCCTCCACCTTCTTGCAATTCTCCTCCTCCAACCTAGAAGCTTCGAAGCTAAAGCTCCTTTGGACGCCTCTGTGGCTTCCCCGCTCTTCTAGACAGGTATCGGTGGTCAGAAAGACGCTGGTCACTGTTTATCACACGTTCGAGGGAAACATCATCCTCCACTCCTCATTTGCCACCGCCCTATCTAATCTCTCTCTTATGAAGTCATCTTCTGTGTAGTTATTATTCCTCCAAGTAAACATATCTCCCACATAGCCCGGGTCCTCTACCCCACGCCTCTAGAGCTTCTATAAACTTTTTCATGCATTGTTGGCTTCTCTGTCTTCCACCTTGTTTCTCATGGGAAAACAAAATCTTGTTGAAATCCCCTACCATCAGCTATGGCTTTGGCTGGGACGATATCAACGACCTCATCGTCTCCCAGGTCCTCTCCTTGCGCTCGGCATGGGCCTCCCCATACACTCTGATGAATCTCCATTCACTTCCATTTTCCTCCTTGACATCCACATCAATGTGATATTTCAAAAAATTTTGTGACATCACATCCACAACATAGCAATTCCTCTCCTTTTCCTTCACCATCTTTCGCCACCATATTAGCCAGACCCAACATCCACCGGAAGCGCGGCATCCTACTTTCCTTCAGTTTTGTCTCTGACGGGAAAATGATGTTTGCACACTCAGACTTCTGGAGTTTCAGAAGCCCTTAGGACGCGTTTGGCAGGGCTCCGGTCGGCTCCGGCTCCGACCACTGTAGCAGGGTGTCGGCCGCTGGGCGGCCGACAGGAGGCAGGAGCCGGAGCCGCGGAGCCACGAAAACGAGCTTCTCCGGCTCCGGCTGTCGACGTGAGCGTTTGTGAGAGAGGAAAATGAGGGGAGAGAAAAGCGGCTCCGGTGAACAGTGCCAGGTGTCGACCGCCCAGCGACCGACAGGCAGGAGCCGAAGCCGCCGGAGCCCAGCCAAACGCGTGCCGACCGGAGGGCTAGGGCTAGGGGTTTACAGTTGTGGCCAATTTTTGGCTTAATAAAATGGGATTTCTTGTTGACTAGTGCCTGCCGACCGGCTCCCACAAGGCCACAACCCACAGAAAACGGGCCCGGAGACCTCCGGTAGGGTTAGAGTCGTCTGTGGTATTCGCCCAAACTTGAAATCGCCCAAACCCCTCCCGATGCCGCGTCCAAAGCGCCCGCCGCCCGGCTTCCCCGCGGATCCCAGGTACCCGCGGCGGCGCACGGCGTCGGCTCCAGCTCCTGGGGGCGGCGCGGCAGGAGGCGGCGCCGGCTGCTACGATCTCAGCCGCGCGTTCGGGCGCTGCCGTGCGCTCCTGGACGACCTACTGCGGCACGACGATGGGTGGGTTTTCGAGGCCCCTGTAGACGCGCACGCCCTCGGCCTCCGCGACTACTACACCGTCGTCGCCGATCCCATGGATCTCGGCACCGTGCTCCGCCGCTACGTCTATCCAACTGCGTTCGCGGACGACGTCCGCCTCACGTTCCGGAACGCCTTGTCATATAACAACCAGGGCGACCCCGTTTACGAGAGCGCCGCCGAGCTCTCCGGGATATTCGAGGCCAGGTGGGCTTCCATCGAAGCGGAGCTCCCGCACCCGCTCCCGCCTGACGACGAGCACATGGCGAGGTTGAACGACAAGCTGCCGCGGTTGCCGGTGGCCGGGGTCCCCGAGAAGCGGGATGTGCGCCTGCCGAAGGAAAAGGGGAAGATGGCGGTCCATCTGGGCAAGGCGGATGCCGCGGCTCTGGATGAGCTTGACCGGCTGGTCCCACAGCATGGCGCCGCTCACGCCGATGTGAACTCCCCGATGCAGGTAATTCTTGTGGCTATGCTGGTCAAGTTCACTCTTTGATTTCGTGCTTTAGCATTCACTGGACATTGCGTTTATAGTTCAACAATCTTTAGCCAACTTCCCCCGAAATGCATTCTTTTCTGAATGAGAGTCAGCGATGATGGCTGTGTCTGTGATAATTCTAGGGTATAATGTTGCATGAATGGTTGGCCATATTTCGATGATGTAGCTACACACAGGATTATTCTCCAGTGTGAAGAATTATGGTTCCGAACTGATTGTTCACAGTTGAATGTTTTGGGAGTTTTTGGATTGTGTTGTGTTGTACTTTCTGGAATTTCCTCTATTGAATTCTGGTTGGTGGTACATGATCATTTGTTAGATTGAAAATTAATTGGACATGGGATCGAGAATTTTGCCATCTGTGGATCCAGGCACCCTTGCTGCAACTAGGGTTAGGATTGTAGATTATTGTCCACCGCTCAGGAAAAAATGGATTTTCTGTTTTATTCTGTTCCTCCAACCATGCTTGGAGTGAGATATGGAATGGAAAATCCTTATGCAGTTTTCGTTAATATGTTGATCTAAACAAGCCATGTAAGTGACTTGGCAGGACTCAACAATTCTTTAGAGGTATATATATTGTAGAACATGTTAGTTCTTAATGTCACCCAAAGCTCTCATGTAGTTGTCCTATATTCTTTATCATCAGTGTCTAGTGTCATGCTTCGGTGAGCATACACTGTATGAACTTTGAACTTCCTCAAGTGTATGAGAAATGAGTGTCCGTAGTTAAGAAGCATAACACATCATGTTGGCTGGCTGATTTGATGCTTGAACTAACCTAGATGACCATTTTCATTGTTGCATAAACTATAGCCTAAATGGCCATTCAAGAGTGCAGCTAGTGTAATATTCCTTCACAATTAGGCGCTAAAAGCATACTGACTCATTAATAAACTATAGTATAACATTTACTTCTTTGCTCTATCTGTGATTGTAAACCTTTTATAGTTGTCAAGCTCTTTTAATGGTTTTCTTGCAACATTCTTTCACCTCCTATTTGAGGTAAGTAGGTTGCCTCCTACGGGGTTTCTACCCCCCCCCCCCCCCCCCCCCCCCTCTCTCTCTCTCTCTCTCTCTCTAATAAAGATGTGTTGCTCTCTTGAATGTTCGAGGAAAAAAACCTTAACTTCACATTTCTCCCCCTATTTCTCATTTTATCCTAGTAAGTTTGCCAAAATTTTGCCTGAATTAGCCATCTTAATTGGTTGATTTGCCCATTCGTTACATGTATCAAATTGTTGTTGTATTGATTGGCTAATACATGTATACCCTGTTCATGTACTGTTTTTTGCATGTAGCACGTAATAGTTGTGCACTAATATTTTACCAAATTGAGGGTGCTGGATCATACATTATATAACAACTCTTATTGAAGTTTTTATTTTCTTTCTTTTTTCCCAACCTCTTTCTTTGACCAAAGGGATGCCACTTCCTTCCTCTCTTTTTTCCCATGTTTTACAAGCTTTTGAGGTTAAGTATGTTTACTGATCCCTAGAAACACATTGCTTACTGTTTAATCCTTAAAGAAACCATAATCAGGGTCCACCAAATAATTAAACACCAGGTGTTTTTTACCTCCTAAGAATGTACACCATATCAGTCTCGTTTGCTGAATGTTCTCTCACAATTTGAGCCCTTTCTCCAACTTCACTCGTAACTTCCAATGGCTAATAGAGCATCAACTGTTGATCTAGTCTGCAGATCCAGTTGTATTGTTTTAGCAGTATCCATCTGATATATTATCTGATGCCTCATCCTTTCTCCGATCCTGGACTTTGTATTCTTAACACGCAGATTCAGTTGTATTGTTTTAGGCTTTTAGCGGTATCCATCTGACATATTATCTGATGCCTCATCCTTTCTCATGGACTTTGTATTCTGAACAGGCAGGAGAACTTCCTGTCACTGCATTAAGAAGGAATAAAATTGGTTTTAGGTTAAACAGACATGAAGCAAGAGTCTTTGCATCCATGGGTGTGTGTTACTTTATACTTACACAATCTGCTGTCAATTTGTTACAAAGCAAGGCACAAATTCAGTCTCATGTGTCATGTCTCAAACTTGCAGTTTTCTTAGGCATTTCTCAAGAATACCATTTGAATCATGACATAAAGGTAGAAATAGAAATAATTATGAACTAGTTAGTTACAGTAAGTAATAAGAATGCTTAAGTGACACGCTTCAGTTTGCTATTTAAAAATGAAATCAACTAAATTAAATGAACTTTAAATTTGTAGTATAAATAGCAGAGCATATTTCTCTTTTCTTTTGATTCTAACAATGCACAGATAGTAGATGGATGATGGCAGGCAATAAATAGCTTTTATGCAATGAATCATTAGTTTCTGCTACTGCAACATGTTGATTCTGGAGTTTTAAGCAAATTATGTGACATGTCATGTCATTTTGGGAATAACTGTTCCGACATAGATGTTCTATAGATGAAATCTGGAATGTGGACATTGCAGTTTTTTGAAGGCAAGATAGTTACATTCATAAGGAGTGCTTAACGTATTACAAATTTCTCTAAGCAATATATTATGCTTGACTAGTGTATAACTCATATTTTCTGTTCAGAATTTTGTGGCATTGTGTTATCAAAATACTATGCTTGAATGTAATCTCTAAATCATTCATATTTTCTGCTCAGAACTTGTGACACTGTATTATATGCTCCCTGAGTGGCCGTACTTTATTACTCTAGTTATGTTTGCTTTGAAGACTTGAATGAATTTATGTGACCATAATGAAAAAGGATAATTAATAGTAGTTAATGGCATTATTATTAGATGGAGCAGATGTCAATATGTATGTCAGCACTAGGGATGCAGGTTCCACATGTTTTGGGTCATTGGGTCGACCAAAAACTTGATAAAATGAACTAGAATGTCAATGGCACCTACTTAATTTAGGGGGAGAAATGAACTAAGTTGGCTGAAACCACAAAACACCATTGCATACCCACTTGCATCCTTAGTCACCCCGCACAACTGATGTTGGGATCTTTGTAATGCACTGGAGTATATACGACAAAATTATTATCTTCCCCATTTACTTGCTCCAACTTGTAGGTTTGTGCTATCTGAGTGACCTGAGAGACCAGATCTGATTAATCTGGTATCTTGGCTTTTAAGGTCTAAATGAATTTGCTTGATATTGATTAAAAGGGGTAGTGAATCCATAAAACAACTTTATGGTCTTAAATTTCATATGGTGTAGATGTTTTAATGCTTCGATGCATCGATTTGTACAGGGCACATGCTTTTTCAAGACCATCAAAAGATTTTGTTTTAGCTTTTAAATTGGAACATAATGTTTATCCTCTTAAACTGCAGGATCCATGAATGATGCCAAACTGGAGAGCCTAGCATCAAAAGGCGACTCATGGTTTTATCTGATGTGTACTAGCTGCTTTCTGTTCCCAGCCTAGTCAAGGTACCTTGATGTAGTTAATAGTTATCATATATTACCTGTATTGGGGTTAAATTTCGCCATTTCGGTGGTTAACCCTTCCTGGTTAAAACAAATTTTTTTTTTGTATTGATGGAGGTGCCTTGCTAGTTGTTGTATGTTGAAAATCAAGGGTAATTTGTCCCTGAAATATCTGGAATCAGAGGGAAGAACGAGAAAGGTTTGCCTAACTATTCCATGGCGTCTGTAATGTATATCTTGTTTCTTATACAATTTTCTCATTTATTATGAGGTGTTTTTACTCTGTCAACTGTGCTCCATAGATTGGTCGGTTAATAGAGCGGTAATATTCGTTTTGGTAGTATAAGCAGACAAAAATATATACATTGAGAGTCTGAGACCACACGGATGTGCCACTGAATTATCAGCGTCTTTGTTCAACAATTGCTTTTCCATATGGCTATATTTACGTCAGTAGTGCTATAATAGAAACTGGTGTCTGAAAGCCACTCGAGGGGTATATATAGGAGAAGCAAGTACGGCCTCCATTTTTTTTCAGTGAGTTCTGAGTTGTTCTGAACCTAGCGCAATGCGTTGTCTCGCATCAGCTATCAAGCGCAGCCATGCCGTCGGCCTGCGAGCTAACAGTGGACGGGGTTGCAAAGCTTCGGCGATGGCAGCGGCCGCTGCCTGATCCATATCCCGACCGCGAAGGGGGGACCGACGTGCGGCGAGGCCGGGCGCCGGCGGAGGAGGTAGCCGAGTCTGCCGAGGAAGGGGATGCAACGGTGGATCGGGTGTGGCTATGGCACGGTGATGGGTTCTCGTTGTTGTTAAAGCTAGAACACGTAAATGAAAGAATAGAAAATAAATTATCTTTCTGTATTAATGTTTAGGCGTTCTTTTGAAAGGCAACTGTGGCAACCCTTGACTAATGGACATGCGTCTACTGTTGGCACCATTCGGTGGCACTAATACAGTTTTGATGTCTAGTGACTACACACCAATGGGTTGTCTCTTTGAAATGACACCATGTTTCGTAAGACTCCCCTATCGAACTCTCTGGTATCAATACAGTAGAGATTCCTCACAAAACCTTGTGGGGAAAATCTAAGCAACATATATAGATAGATATGCCATAAAACTCCGTTAAATCCTGTAGGAAAATAAGGGAAAAATAATCATGACATATAAATGTGTGATTTATAAATCACTAGTCATTGGCATCCCATTTAAAAACCCCTATGTGAAAAGTTAGAGATATGTCATATAATATCAAAACTCTTCCAAAATCTTTCAGAAAATATGAGGAAAATGATAATATTGATATGCTGTTAAAACTCTTATAAAACTCAAATGAAAAAAAATCCAAGAACATATATTTGTTATTTCCTGATTATAAACTCATATGAAAACAAGAATTCATAAACACGTTTAAAGAACAATAGCAATGATCGGTGGATCATAACGGGAATAACCCTCCAAATCCATGTGGGAAATATATGAGGAGGAATTTATGTCTTTGATATCCTTCAAAAAAAACCCTCGGGGGATAGAGAATGTGACATATAATATGTCTTGAATATCGCCTTTAGAAACCCTGGTGGGAAAATAGGAGATAAGGCATGTGACAGAACCGCCCAATTTATATAAGATCAAGTACGGCTGCCCCCGCTAACACGTTGACACGCGCATACTTTCACTTATATAAACCCGGTAGTCCGTCGAGTGTTACGCAGGACCTCGGTAAATCAACATCACAACCAAGATCACGTGATTAAGCAAATACACATCACATACACAGAGTTGCAGCGGAAATAATATTACAAATGAGTTCACAAATAATAGTACAAGTTGGGGTTTCAAAACCGATTAGTAAAAACAACATAGCTTTCAAATAATTACATTAATATAAGTTTCAAATACATTGTTAGCATAAGTGACATCCTCAGATAAAAGCATATAGATGAGAAATAGTATAGAGTCACCGAGCCCACCGGTGGTTAGCCACCATCTTCAACAGGCCAAGAACTTCACCTGCAACATGGTGGGATAAAATCCTGAGTACTCGAATGTACTCAGCTAGACTTACCCATCATAAACCAGAAATAACATGACTCCAAGGATCATGCAAG
Source organism: Miscanthus floridulus (assembly GCF_019320115.1). Classification (NCBI taxonomy): domain Eukaryota; kingdom Viridiplantae; phylum Streptophyta; class Magnoliopsida; order Poales; family Poaceae; genus Miscanthus; species Miscanthus floridulus. The sequence goes on along the minus strand of NC_089584.1, from coordinate 92,005,513 downwards.
GCTTTATAGGTGGAGCTAGCTTGACAATATTTTGCATAAAAAGCGATTAACTCAGTTATACAATTATAGTTCTGTCATCAAGTTAATTATAACTATCCATCTCTAGATTAGCAATTATCCTATGCCAAACATGTGGTATATCATTTTAAGAGCATTTAATAGTAACCATAGCAGGTATTGTAATTCCATGTTTATCCGAACCATCAAATTCTATAGTACAATTACTACGATGTTGGGGCTAGCCAAGTTTCTCACTATCCGGGAGAGACGGCGATTCGAATCGATTTCAACCAGCTGGGAATTTATTCCTAACACAAACCCAGGCAGACCAGATCAACGGTCACCTTAGGTCACCTTTGGTACAACTCAGGTACATATTTCGCGGGTTCGTACCGCGCTGCACAATCGGAGACACCAAATGCCAGGACGTTCAGGCCTAGCCTGCCCTTGGGCTCAGTCTGGCTCCCTGCAAGGAGCGCACAACAGAATGGGGCCCAGCCTGAGTTGAGCTACTCGGCTTCGTGGTCGGAACGAGTTATCCGGCCAGCTAAGTGATAAGCATGCGTTCAATCTTGTCAGAAATGCCAACAACGGTACGGTCCTTAATCGACACAGACGGGGATAGATCCACACTCAAGACCTCCATGTCTTGTTGCTTCTCTATCGACATCCCGCCCGGTCTCCATTAACATTACCCCATTGTTCTTTTTCACGATAGCAAATATAGCCAACCGTGCTTCGGTATCCACCTATATCTCGCAGGTGACAGGAAATCACCCGACTTCTACCGGTCTAAGCAGGGCTAAGCATATATTCGATCCTAGACCTACACAGGGTTAAGGTGTATATATCTGGACAAGGTAGTTCCATGCATCAAGTGTTTCCAGACAACTCTTATAACCTAATGAATCAATCATATAGGACTCGAGTAGTATTTTGTAAAACACTAGGAGACTTAGAATGCTCCGGGGCTTACCTAGAATCCAACACTAGATCAGTGCTTGTCAGATGACACTCGCTTGGTGAGCATCTCCTGTTGAGGCATGTACTCCAGGGATCCTTCCATCTTCGGAAAAGTCCACCATACACCGTCTTCGGGTTCGGTTCCAACCTCACGTCCTTCACGTGGTTCATCTAGCGTACCTAGATGAGATGTGAGATGCAAGTGCATGAATACGAAGAATGGTAATATAAGATGCATCATATAATAGCATTCAAGACAAACACAAGATTATGCAAGACATAGACACCAATAGCTATTTAACTAACATCACACAACTAACTATAGAGAGCAAGCACATCAAGCATGACACAAGTTTAACAAGGTCACAAGTATCATAACTTGACCATCAACAAGGGCATAAGCCACACTTAGCAACACATGGAGTAAACAACCACAACTAGCATATGTCTATTTCTGGACTAGAAACAACAGCTTCATGTTTGGATCATAACAAACCCAATAGCCATGCAACAAGACATTCTGGAAAGCTTATGAAATTTTCTACAATTCATATTTAATCATCTTAGCATGATTCTCAAGTTAACTAAGTCAAATATACCCATTTACAGAAACTGGTCCACAATTGACAGAGAGCAGCCATTTCTGAAACCCAACTTTAAACAGGCATAACTCACAAAATGTTTGGCCAAATGCCATTAAAATTTAACACAAGATGTTTAAGTGAGTTATCTACAACTTTATTATTATCATCTTAAGATGATTCTACAGATAACAAGGCCAATTAATCCAATAATTGCATCTGTCTAAAACAGGGACAGAAACTGACATGCCACTTTAAACAGCTATAAATGGAGTTATACATGTCCAATAAAAGTGGTTCTAGACTTTTTAGAAAGCTTAGCAAATTCAAAACAACTTTGTTGTAAACACCTAAAGCCAATTCTACTATTAAGAAGGCCCTACAGTAAGAACAAGGAAACCCTCTCTGGGTTTGGGCAGAAACAGCCACAGAGATTTAAGCAAGTATAACTCAAGATCTACTTAACCAAAAATCATGATATCTAGCTTTTTGAAAAGCTTAATAAAAGTACTACAATTCATGTATTTTCATCAAGTCATGATTCATAACTTAACTGAGCCAATTAATTCAAACATGCAGAACTATTCAGAGTAGGAGCAAAGCAATACAGGGCATTTGTTATTTTTATAACTCTTAAAATATAAATCCTAAACTCCTGAAATTTTTACCAGACAACCAGAATCACCTCATGAGCACTCCATAAAAATTTGACATTTATTTGAGCAAAAGAACTACAGTTATGAAAAAGACAAGACACAACTAGTATTACAAACCTAACTGCATAAATTGATTTTTACAGCACAAACTTTAAACTAAATCATGCCATATTATAGATCTAGTGCATATAGAATTTCATAAGGATTCTAAAATGTCCTCATTTACTATTTTACGATTTTTCTACTAATTACTACGAATTTTCAAAGTGGATCATTCAAATCTGCCTAAATCAAAGAAAAAGGGATCTAAATCTTGCATCGGGGACCCTGGAGTTTCCATAAATTAAAAGCAAACAAACTGATCCTTTCTGGCACTATTCATATGAGTCACTGCTTCGCACTTAGACCCTTCCCTTTTCTCATATTCAAGCGCGAGGTCCATTAGCTCCTTCAACACACCGGCAGAGCAGAGGAGGTGGCCGGTGGGCCGATTCCCGGCGAGGTGGTCGTCCTCCGGAGACAAGCGGTGGCAACGAAGTGCCAGGGGGGGTCCACGCTCACCCACCGAGCTACCCAGCCCAGCCTAAGATGGCCCTAGGCGGCCCGGCCATGCGCGTGCGCGGCGCGTAGGGGCGCAGCTCCGGCGGCGACAGCGGAGGAGCTAGCCGACGTTGGCGGGCGGTGGCCGGCAGCGGCGGGGAGCACCAGGGAAAGTGTACGCACAAATAGGAGCCCACAGCTCGGCTCGCAGTGGCCCGAGGCCGGCTGGCCACGGAGGCGGGCGGCGGCCATCTTGGCCAGCAAAGATGGCGGCGATACGGCGGCCGTGGTGACTAGAAAAGGGGCGCGGGAGGGGCGGCGTGAAGCGTTGGACGCATAGCAACACTCAGTGCAGACATAGGAGGGCTGTAGAAGAGGGAGCGGTGGCGGCACGGAAGCTTGGCGGCGGTAGCCATGGTGGCTCCGCTCTGGCGTGCGCGCGCATAGAGGGAGAGCGCCAGGGAGGGCAGAGAGAGTGAGGGCGAGTGGAGAGAAGCTCGGCGAGCGCTCTGGTGCTCCCACATCGAAGAGCAGGCTCAGGGCACGGCAGTGGAGGCAAACCACGTGGTAGTGAGCAAGGGCGCATGGCGGCCACGTCCACAACACGCGTCGCCGTTCGGGCAATTCCCTGAGCACGTGGCGAGCGTCGGTGTAGGCATGGTGGGCGCCGAATTGGGCCAGATCTGGGCCGATTTAGACCTCGAGACCAAAACAAAGTTTGTTCACCTCGACATGCTCTATATTTCTTATTTAAGTTGCCAAGTCATTGGAGCTCTAGATCAGCAGTTAATTAGGCTCCAAAGTGATAGTGTCAGCGCGTTGACAGCGATGAACAAAAGCCCAAATTGATGGTCAAAACGAAGTCCAAGAGTGCCATCCTTTTGCACGCTCTTCTTCCCGATGTATGCTCCAACTTTTATTTTGGGACCAAGTCAAGTTGCTCAACGAAAATACGAGAACACGAGATGCCAATGTCGACGACGAGTCAACGATGAATTTTAGACTTAGAAAAATTTTAAGTACCGAAAACAGCTGCCGATTCAATGTTTGAGCCTCGATTCGCCTTAGTTCCAAGTTGATCTGGCTGTTGGTCCAAAAACAAAGTTTGTTCTACTCTACTCAAACTTCAACTTTGATTTAAGGTGCAACTCCATGCAAGCACTATAAGTGATTGGTCAATACAGATCAAAGTAGCATCACAGTAAAGCTTAAATCCAAGTTTTAGACCGATGGAGGTATTTTCTTGTCCTCCGCTCAACACGAACCCTTCATGACTTTTGTTGTAGAGTTCAATTAGAGTCATTTGGGCAAGGTTGCAAGGTTTGGTTGATGATCTAGAATTTCATTCACTTTATAAAACAATTCAAGCAAGGACATAACTTGTCATTTCATGTGACTTCTTGATTCCAAACTTCACGAAACTTTTCCATGGATTAATATAGATGGATATTGACGTGAGACACATGAAACAAGTACATCCATCATTACTCAAGCATACATTTTAGAAAGGCAGCATGTAAGCAATAGTGCATGGTCCAAGTTTAAGTGGTGGCTCATTTTCATATGTTTGACCTAAGATCTCCATCACCACTTAACATGCCATGGTTGAGCTTAAACCCATTGCTTAATTGGTGACAAACACCTGGGGTGTTACAGCCCTCCCCCCTTAAAGGAATCGCGTCCCGAGATTCAGGACGAAAGACTTTTATGGAAGAAAGACATGTTACCAGTTTCTAATATCAGCGATAGCTTTAGGCTACATATCATTGAAGCATCAGAGGGACCAAAATGGTCGAGACAACTTTCTATACTTGTTCTTTGTAGTAAATTTTTGTCAGAAGAATTTCCTTCATTGGCTTCCATAAAGCATTGTTACATTAGGAGGAATCCAAGATAGCACTGTCCTGCGTACTTCGTCCTTGATGTACGAAGAGTGATTCAAGTGTAGACTAACTACTTGTAACATCTACTTCCCTAGTGGATATAGCACAGACCTTATGGACTTTGCACTAGACCGCAGTCGGTTGACGGATATTCCTTGCAACGGTGCTATATTTGCTTCCAAGGTTTGAAAAGTAGTTCTCTACTAAAGTGGCTTGAGCACAACTTTCCCTAAAGGATGTGATCATAGATGGGGTAAACATCCTTTGAGGGTATGAGAAACCGAGTAACCAATAGACAATATCTATGCCGGTCGTAACCATTCAATCACTCAGATGCCAACCAATGGAAAACTACATAATATTCCATGTGTGCAGTGCTCTTTCTCTGATAACAACACTGTATTATCTGAGTCTGTTGAGTGAAGATGAATATGATAGCTGACTTTGTCTACCCATCAATTTCGATGTTCATTAGCTAAGGGAACCTTAGAATCTAAGTGGCCACAGGAATCTGGGTTAAATTTGATGTAACCTCTTGGGTAAAATACATGGAAGGTACCAAAGAACAAGTTCACCTTGAAAGTCCTTGCTGAAGAAGGATGACAGTGAGTTCTGAAGGTCAACAAAAGTTGCAGGTATATGCTGACTTGAAAAACAGTACACTACGAAGCAGGTTGAGCACAATTTGCCTTCATGGTGTAGTGGCGCAGTAAGTTGGGTTGACTTGCACTGTCGCAAAATTGACTTTGTTGAACTACCTTGGACATTGAAGCTTCCTTTCTACTGTCAATCAATAACTCATAAGAAAAATCTAAAATCTGTTGTTCGACACTTTTCAAATTGTTTTTGACTCGCAAAGGCACAAATTGACTTGTAGAACACCTTGACTGCTCCAGCATTGTTGATATGAGAGGGCAAAAGCAAGGCAAAAATGGGTGCCAGGAGTCTTCTCTAGGGCATCTAAAATATTACAATCATCGCATTGCCAACATGATCTGAGCTACACACACAATCATCCAATACGAAAAATGATAGTAGTCAGACAAGAAGATTATAGATTCTATTCCCCTCGGTAATCAGTTCATATTCTGCAAACTACTGCTCCATGGTGCACAAATTTTGGTAGGCATTTAGATCCAAGAGTCCTTTAACTGCTGACAAAAATTCAGCTCAAATGGACACCGTTTGACTATCCAACAAATCATCTACCAAAACTGCTTTGTTCTGAAATTTTGTGACCGAACTGTCAAAACATCTCTCAAATCCGATGCTTTACTCAACCAATCCTCAAACTAACTTAAGACATCGAAGTACCTTAAGCGAGGAATGAGATTACCAAGTTTGGTGTGAATTCGACTATGTTCGAGCCACTAATCACTGGCTTAAAAATGACTAGTAGAGTGCCACAAAGCCTTGACAGATTTCCCGCTCCTCTTTTTCTTTGCTTCACGCGTTGTGGGGTGTGTTCTGCACTTTCTAATTTTCTTTATGACAGCGGTAGCTTTCTCACTAAGGATGGAGGCTAGGGTTTTCCTTGCATGCCTCTTAGGAAACAACCTCAACCGTTGATTTAGACACCAACTCCACGATGCGCAAGCATTTAACTGGTGGGATGTTCTTGCAAGGCACAATGCATACTTCATGTGGAATGACAGTCCTACAAAGATAAGGGAATGTCTCTGATTATCCTTCTATGCTTCATCCAATAGCGTCCTGAACAAATCCTTTGATAGCACCATATACATAACGATGCTGACCAAAACTAGGGACGTGCTTTCTCTAGCTCCTTACTTAGCTGATACAGTATCTTGCACTACCCATTTGATTGTTCGAGATGGAGTTGACTTGATGACATAGGGCTCGGAGAAGAAAGCAGTACTAGCATTGCTGACCGGTTTTGCTGTTTCTTCGCTTAACATTGTTCTATGAGATCTGGCCTTTGAAGTTACCAAAGAGTCATTACCTAGCTGGAGATTAACCTTCCTACTAGCAACTAATCAGTTGTCTCTCAACACTAAAAAGGTTCCAAATCTTCACTCTTGATAATAAAAATTGTGGTCGAAGCATAACAGATGGTCGCCATTGAAGTCAGTAGAAAGGGGTCACACCAAAGAAGGTCGGTTCGTCTACATGATCCTTATGCACCTAAAGATTGAGAACTTGGACAGGAACTCATATATACTAGGTGACCTACTACAGCACATAATATCCCGGTCCATTTATCATCCGACTGATAACTTGCTCCACCTTAAGTGTGGTGCACCTTTCTGATCCAATGAGAATGACATAAGTTGCTCACTAGATGACTGACATCATTACAGGGACCGTCAAGTAGAGTCACTTGTCTACCATTTCTTGCAGTCTGTTATTATTTATGTCAGTGACCTGTTCTTCAAAGGTTATCCTTTGGATGACTCTAGAAGGAAGTCCCATGGTATCTAGTTCAACGTACAGATCTTCTGCCACGATAAGGAGAAATAACCAAGGAGGAGCTCACATGAAAATAACACATCGGTGTAGTTCTGCAATGGATCATGACTAGAAACCTCAATACCAGCACGTGCTGAGCAGCACAACCTTGTGTGCGCACCCACAGGAGGCTCTCGGTTTTGTCATGGCACCGTAGATCGCTAATCGTGGCACCATTACTGAACATACAACCCACAAGAAATCTCACGTGACACAAATTGGGTTGCATAGGAGCAAGCACTATGCGAAGGAGGGATAGCAAACAAAGGTAGTCACAAGGTTAGGAGTCAACAAACAGGGGATCCGAAGATTAAAACACAGCGCAAGAGAGCATAGCCTAATTGCCGGAGACAACATAGCAGGGGACTCATGCTGAATTTCCATACGCCTTGTGTCCACCAAAGTGATTACCAGATAAAGATTAACATGAGATTTGGTCTTATCGAGGAGCAACATGAGATTAAGACTGATAAACATCCAGAGACTTGAAAGGATTGGAGGCAAAATAAACGAGATTCAAGGGACAGAGCCAAGGCACTGACTAGGGATTCAGTTGATAAAACAACGACATGATCAGCAAGGAAAAGGTTCTAAAGCCAGGGTAGATAGCGATTATCGTTGCACCAGATCATCAGTAGGGGAAAGAGCAATAAGGCTCGACAAGGATTTTGGAGCAAGGTTCTCCTACGCAGGAGCGGGACAACCACGACATAAGCAAGCATTCAAGGGAACTCTGCTTGGGCCTAAGGTCAAGCCAAGGCATGGATAAAGGTCTTCGTAGCGCAACTTTCAAGGGCTAACAACCACATATACAAGCTTAGGCTCCTAAGAGAGAACTTAATTGCAAACGACAACCATGAGATTACCAAAACTTGGACGTTGTTCTAGGATAGCGCTCTTCAACACTCATATGCTTACCAAGGACAAAAATGGTGACAGCTATGGCATTACCTAGATAACGAGCACCTGCACCTACATCATGGTCTTAAGCAAGCATTTCAAAATACTCAATCTAATTAGCTTAAGTGACTATTACTAAGCACAAAGCTCACACCTAACAAGTAGTTACCTACAACAACACCACTACACATAAACATGTGAACCTAGTGGTAAGGTACTGTTATCTTTTATTTCCTTTGGAAGTAACACACAAGGTAAAGCTAATCACACACTATGTTCAAGCACATCTATTCAAGCGGCATGGAACAAGGCATTTTGTCTAGCTTCGCACAAGGAAGATAGTAGCATCACATTGATCACAAGTTACTTAGTATTAGAACAAGGTGAGGGAAGCATATTTATGCACAAGCACAATCATGATGCATGCTCATCCTATTCGTCCTCACAAAATTGCCAGCCTAAGGCGGCAATCACATTCTATGTCGGTGGCATAACATGTACTCTCTCGATATATAGCTAGTCGTCAGCTACATTCAATCTATGCATTCATGGTTAGCATACCTGCAGGCAAATTCATTGCAGCCCATCCCCACAAGAGATAAATAAGCACATAATGAAAACTGTAAACTAAGATACTCTCCATATACACATCCCTAGATATATATACTTCGGTATCCATAGCTACCCGACAGATATACCCACAATTAAGTACCTTCATATATACATGTGTGTAACATATAAATATTCCAGTAACCACAGCTAACTCTCCCCTAGACCGATAGTTGGACGGTCATGCTCTCACAACTCACACTTATCTGGGCGTAGAGGCACTTGATCCATACATTAACATTCAAGTGAATGGCATCCATACAATAGCACGCCGTATGGACGACGAAAGTAAAAATTGTAATAAAGTACATCCCCCAAAGTTAGTACTTAGATAGCCACCTAATAGTCTTTAACTAGACATAAAGGAGGATGTCGCTAGTATAGTGTTGCAAATTAGTTTTGACAAATTTGCCTATAGCTAAAATTTTAGTCAAAATAGGATTTTTAAAACAAAATTTTGTTTTGAAAACTAAGTACATGACAGTATTATGCTTAATCTCGTTCTGATACCAGCTGTGACAGAACCGCCTAATTTATACAAGATCAAGTACGGCTGCCCCCGCTAACACGTTGACACGCGCATACTTTCACTTATATAAACCCGGTAGTCCGTCGAGTGTCACGCAGGACCTTGGTAAATCAACATCACAACCAAGATCACGTGATTAAGCAAATACACATCACATACACAGAGTTGCAGCGGAAATAATATTACAAATAAGTTCACAAATAATAGTACAAGTTGGGGTTTCAAAACCGATTAGTAAAAACAACATAGCTTTCAAATAATTACATTAATATAAGTTTCAAATACATTGTTAGCATAAGTGACATCCTCAGATAAAAGCATATAGATGAGAAATAGTATAGAGTCACCGAGCCCACCGGTGGTTAGCCACCATCTTCAACAGGCCAAGAACTTCACCTGCAACATGGTGGGATAAATCCTGAGTACTCGAATGTACTTAGCTAGACTTACCCATCATAAACCAGAAATAACATGACTCCAAGGATCATGCAAGGCTTTATAGGTGGAGCTAGCTTGACAACATTTTGCATAAAAAGCGATTAACTCAGTTATACAATTATAGTTCTGTCATCAAGTTAATTATAACTATCCATCTCTAGATTAGCAATTATCCTATGCCAAACATGTGGTATATCATTTTAAGAGCATATAATAGTAACCATAGCAGGTATTGTAATTCCATGTTTATCCGAACCATCAAATTCTATAGTACAATTACTACGATGTTGGGGCTAGCCAAGTTTCTCACTATCCGGGAGAGACGGCGATTCGAATCGATTTCAACCAGCTAGGAATTTATTCCTAACACAAACCCAGGCAGACTAGATCAACGGTCACCTTAGGTCACCTTTGGTACAACTCAAGTACACATTTTGTGGGTTCGTACCGCGCCGCACAATCGGGGACACCAAATGCCAGGACATTCAGGCCTAGCCTGCCCTTGGGCTTAGTCTGGCTCCCTGCAAGGAGCGCACAACAGAACAGGGCCTGGCCTGAGTTGAGCTACTTGGCTTCGCGGTCGGAACGAGTTATCCGGCTAGCTAAGTGATAGGCATACGTTTAATCTTGTCAGAAGTGCCAACAATGGTACGGTCCTTAATCGACACAGACGGGGATAGATCCACACTCAAGACCTCCATGTCTTGTTGCTTCTCTATCGACATTCCGCCTGGTCTCCATTTACATTACCCATGGTTCTTTTCCACGATAGCAAATATAGCCAACCGTGCTTCGGTATCCACCTATATCTCACAGGTGACAGGAAATCACCCGACTTCTACCGGTCTAAGCAGGGCTAAGCATATATTCGATCCTGGACCTACACAGGGTTAAGGTGTATATATCTGGACAAGGTAGTTCCATGCATCAAGTGTTTCCAGACAACTCTTATAACCTAATGCATCAATCATAAAGGACTCAAATAGTATTATGTAAAACACTAGGAGACTTAGAATGCTCCGGGGCTTACCTGGAATCCAACACTAGATCAGTGCTTGTCAGATGACACTCGCTTGGTGAGCATCTCCTGTTGAGGCATGTACTCCAGGGATCCTTCCATCTTCGGAAAAGTCCACCATACACCGTCTTCGGGTTTGGTTCTAACCTCACGTCCTTCACGTGGTTCATCTAGCGTACCTAGATGAGATGCGAGATGCAAGTGTATGAATACGAAGAATGGTAATATAAGATGCATCATATAATAGCATTCAAGACAAGCACAAGATTATGCAAGACATAGACACCAATAGCTATTTAACTAACATCACACAACTAACTATAGAGAGCAAGCACATCAAGCATGACACAAGTTTAACAAGGTCACAAGTATCATAACTTGACCATCAACAAGGGCATAAGCCACACTTAGCAACACATGGAGTAAACAACCACAACTAGCATATGTCTATTTCTGGACAGGAAACAACAGCTTCATGTTTGGATCATAACTAGAGTTATACAAATCCAATAGCCATGCAACAAGACATTCTGGAAAGCTTATGAAATTTTGTACAATTCATATTTAATCATCTTAGTATGATTCTCAAGTTAACTAAGTCAAATATACCCATTTACAGAAACTGGTCCACAATTGACAGAGAGCAGCCATTTCTGAAACCCAACTTTAAACAGGCATAACTCACAAAATGTTAGGCCAAATGCCATGAAAATTTAACACAAGATGTTTAAGTGAGTTATCTACAACTTTCTTATTATCATCTTAAGATGATTCTACAGATAACAAGGCCAATTAATCCAATAATTGCATCTCTGTCTAAAACGTGGACATAAACTGACATGCCACTTTAAACAGCTATAAATGGAGTTATACATGTCCAATAAAAGTGGTTCTAGACTTTTTAGAAAGCTTAGAAAAGTCTAAACAACTTTGTTGTAAACACCTAAAGCCAATTCTACTATTAAGAAGGCCCCACAGTAAGAACAAAGAAACCCTCTCTGGGTTTGGGCAGAAACAGCCACAGAGATTTAAGCAAGTATAACTCAAGATCTACTTAACCCAAAATCATGATATTTAGCTTTTTGAAAAGATTAATAAAAGTACTACAACTCATGTATTTTCATCAAGTCATGATTCATAACTTAACTGAGCCAATTAATTCAAACATGCAGAACTATTCAGAGTAGGAGCAAAGCAATACAGGGCATTTGTTATTTTGATAACTGTTAAAATATAAATCCTAAACTCCTAAATTTTTACCAGACAACAATAATCACCTGATGAGCACTCCATAAAAATTTCACATTTATTTGAGCAAAAGAACTACAATTATGAAAAAGACAAGACACAACTAGTATTACAAACCTAACTACATAAATTGATTTTTACAGAAAAACTTTAAACTAAATCATGCCATATTATAGATCTAGTGCATAGAGAATTTCATAAGGATTCTAAAATTTCCTCATTTACTATTTTACGATTTTTCTACTAATTACTACGAATTTTCAAAGTGGATCATTCAAATCTGCCTAAATCAAAGAAAAAGGGATCTAAATCTTGCATCGGGGACCCTGGAGTTTCCATAAATTAAAAGCAAACAAACTGATCCTTTCTGGCACTATTCATATGAGTCACTGCTTCGCACTTAGACCCTTCCCTTTTCTCATATTCAAGCGCGAGGTCCATCAGCTCCTTCAACACACCGGCAGAGCAGAGGAGGTGGCCGGCGGGCTGATTCCCGGCGAGGTGGTCGTCCTCCGGAGACAAGCGGTGGCGGCGGAGTGCCAGGGGGGTCCACGCTCAACCACCGAGCTACCCATCCTGGCCTGAGATGGCCCTAGGTGGCCCAGCCATGCACGTGCGCGGCGCGTAGGGGCGTAGCTCCGGCGGCGACAGCGGAGGAGCTGGCCGGCGTTGGCGGGCGGTGGCCGGTAGCGGCGGGGAGTACCAGGGAAAGCGTACGCACAAATAGGAGCCCACAGCTTGGCTCGCGGTGGCCCGAGGCCGGCTGGCCACGGAGGCGGGCGGCGTCGGCCGGTAAAGACGGCGGTGATACGGTGGCCGTGGTGACTGGAAAAGGGGCGCGGGAGGGGTGGCGCGAGGCGTTGGACACATAGCAACACTCAGTGCAGACGTAGGAGGGCTGTAGAAGAGGGAGCGGTGGCGGCACGGAAGCTTGGTGGCAGCGGCCATGGTGGCTCCGCTCTGGCGTGCGCGCGCGTAGAGGGAGAGCGCCAAGGAGGGCAGAGAGAGTGAGGGCGAGTGGAGAGAAGCTCGGCGAGCGCTCTGGTGCTCCCACATCGATGAGCAGGCTTAGGGCTTGGCAGTGGAGACAGACCATGCAGCAGTGAGCTGGGGAGCATGGCGGCCACGTCCACAACACATGTCGTCGTTCGGGCAATTCTCCGAGCACGTGGCGAGCGTCGGTGTGGGCAAGGTGGGTGCCGAATTGGGCCAGATCTGGGCCGATTTAGACCTCAAGCCCAAAACAAAGTTTGTTCACCTCGACATGCTCTATATTTCTTATTTAAGTTGCCAAGTCATTAGAGCTCTGGATCAGCAGTTAATTAGGCTCCAAAGTGATAGTGTCAGCGCGTTGATAGCGATGAACAAAAGCCCAAATTGATGGTCAAAACGAAGTCCAACGAGTGCCATCCTTTTGCACGCTCTTCTTCCCGATGTATGCTCCAACTTTTATTTTGGGACCAAGTCAAGTTGCTTAACGAAAATACGAGAACGCAAGATGCCAATGTCGACGACGAGTCGACGATGAATTTCAGACTTAGAAAAATTTTAAGTACCGAAAACAGCTACCGATTCAACGTTTGAGCTTCGATTCGCCTTAGTTCCAAGTTGATCTGGCTCTTGGTCCAAAAACAAAGTTTGTTCTACTCTACTCAAACTTCAACTTTGATTTAAGGTGCAACTCCATGTAAGCACTATAAATGATTGGTCAACACAGGTCAAAGTAGCATCACGGTAAAGCTTAAATCCAAGTTTTAGACCGATGGAGGTATTTTCTTGTCCTCCGCTCAACACGAACCCTTCATGACTTTTGTTGTAGAGTTCAATTAGAGTCATTTGGGCATGGTTGCAAGGTTTGGTTGATGATCTAGAATTCCATTCACTTTATAAAACAATTCAAGCAAGGACATAACTTGTCATTTCGTGTGACTTCTTGATTCCAAACTTCACGAAACTTTTCCATGGATCAATATAGATGGATATTGATGTGAGACACATGAAACAAGTACATCCAGCATTACTCAAGCATACTTTTTAGAAAGGCAGCATGTAAGTAATAGTGCATGGTCCAAGTTTAAGTGGTGGCTCATTTTCATATGTTTGACCTAACATCTCCATCACCACTTAACATGCCATGGTTGAGCTTAAACCCATTGCTTAATCGGTGACAAACACCTGGGGTGTTACAAGGCATACTATTCTTGTATTAATATTGCCACAAGAAAAACCTTTTATGGGCCTATTTGTAACCGACACCACACATTTACTAAACCCTGATAAATATGTAAGGCTTAAACAAGTACTCTCAACATTACATTGACAATATATGTAATTGTCCTTTATTCATTACATTGGATCTTGCGTACATAAAAAAATAACATTATTTGTACTACTAGAAGATGGTGTTTTCCCTCTCCGTCAGCTATGCCTACATCTCATTCTCATGCCCCGACATTGTTTTGGAGAATCGGAGGTATGATCTTTATTATTGCTAGCTGTAAAACAAATAGATTAAAGCAGGGTGAGTATACACTCAGCAAACAGATTGCCGTTTGGCAGAGCTCCACGAGCTGCTCCGGCTCCGGCTCCTGCCGAAGCCCTACCAAATGGGTGACCAGAAGAACGGCTCCACCGGTGAAGCCAGAATGAGCCGGAGCCCTTTTATATTATGTAGACGGAGCCACAAAAACAAGCTCCTCCCGGCTCCTCCTTCATCAGGGCGTGAAAGGACGTGGTGGCCCTCCTGCTTCCGAGCGCTTAACAACCAGGCCAGCCGGTTTTGCTTGCGTACGCATGCTTTGCCTGTACGTAAAGAAGAGAAGTGCTACTAGCAAGAATATGAGAAAAGATAGGGTTCCCAACACAAAAGTATAAGAGAAAAAGGAAATAAAACATGGCTCCAATAATTTAGAAATAGGCCAGGTGAAAAGTCCTTATTTGGTTTTGGTAATTGAGTAACAACCTAGGTAGACTAATATGTGTTTATGTGAGATACACATGTGATTAGTCCATAGGTACACTTGTATGAGTAACACATGCCATAGAGGTGGAAATGGCTTGGATATGTTGCAAGGCTCACACATGTGATGAAGGAGCTCATTGCATATGAGACATGACATGAAGTCATGTGACTAAGGTGGAGAAGATCAAGACAAGACTTGGCTTGATGGACCGGTTGCAAGCGTGAAGGTCAAGTTGGAGGCTTTGGAGCGATGGACCGCGTGACGGTGAAGCTTGAGCAAAACTTGGCGCCGATGGACGAAGGCAACAGTAAAAAGCAAATGAGGTCAAGATCGATAAACCAATAAGGTCATGTGATGATATGAAGTGGATCATATCATTTGTGATATGGTTGGTGCATGTGTTGCATCAACATCGGAGGAGAAGGAATGGAATGTGCAAGGCAAAGGTATAACTTATAGGGCATTTCATTTCACCGGTCATAGGTGTGTAGAAAAGTTTATGACCATGTTTAGGATTGATGGCTGTACTATCAAGAGGGGCAAACTTGTTTGCATATCGGTCATCTAGTGCCACTCGAGTGATCTAACTTTGCATCGTTGATAGGATCAAGTGGCTTGGTGAATTGAGTGACTAATGCTTTGAAAATGATTGTGAAAATGCTAATACACTTGCACATGATGGTGTACACTTGGTGGTGTTGGCACATTTGCAAAGGAGAAGAAATTTGAGATGATTTGGAGGTGGAAAGATCAACAAGACCCTAGTGAAGGGCAATAGGACCATTATGAGATGGTCCTGTTGGTCTGTGTTGAACATTGATGGTTTTTGGATGGGAATTCTGCATTGATCCATTGTGCTTTGGATCAAATATGCAAGTGGGATGTGTAGCCCTTTGAGTAAGCTTTCCAAAATGTCCAAGATCATTGAAATCGGAGTTCAGAGCTAAGAGTTATTGTCGTTTTAGCGTTCATGACTCTGTCTTAGGACCCTGTCCCCTAGGTCCGGGTCCGGTTGTAGGGTCCGGACCATGTTTTCTAGGTTTGATTGAGCGTTTTTACATGTGTTTGAAGGGACAGGACCCTGAGATGGTCCGGTTGTAGCAACGGGACCCAGTCCGGTTGCTTTGGGAGCTCTCAGGAGCTCTCTGGACTGAACAGGACCGAGGTGTGAGATGGTCCGGTTGCTATCTGAGCGCATGAGAAGATTATGCGGTGCTCCGGAGAAGAGATTATGAGTGGTACCATGCTCACCCCGTGGGAGCCGCGAAGAGCAACACTAGTAGAGTGTGTCATTAAGCTACCCTCACTTTTGGGGCAAGTTCTTGCGGTGCCCAACGTGTGGGCTTGGCGGGTGATGCCAATTAACCGCCGAACCACCAAGTGAGCGGTCAACACAACAGGGACTAGCATGTTGGCAAGCACGTGAACCTCAGGAGAAAAATCACCATGTCAACATTGTTCTTCCCGTTGGTGTGCAATTCCCCAACACTGTGCTTGTGTAATTGCTATTCTAATTAGTTAGCTTGTGTAGCTTGCTAGTTACCTTCTTGATTGTGTAGCATAGAAGTAGCTCCCTTGCGTGACTAATTTGGTTTGAGTAACCTTGTTAGTCACATTACTTAGTTTGTGTAGCTAAGTAATTTACGCTCTCTAATTTGGCATTAGTTGTCTTGTTATTGAGCATTGCTAGTGAGATTAGGCTTGTGCTTTTGCATACTAGTTGTGTAGGAGCTCCCCCATGATTGAAGTACTAGCGGCATAGATTTGTGTGACCTTGCTCCTAGAATTGGTTAGGTGAGCTCTAGCTAGCCCGGCACCTTTGTTGCCTAATTAGGATCTTTATAAGGTGCTTGTGAACTTAGATAGAGGGGTGTAGTCTTGGCTAGACCAATAGTTTTAATTTCGTATTTGTTTCGGTTAGCCAGCATGATTAAATTTTAGAAAGGACTATTCAACCCCCCTCTAGTATGCCATCTCGATCCTACATGTGGTATCGGAGCAAGGTCTCTCATTTGTGGTCTTCACCGACCCGAGAGGATGGTGGCTTATGGGCTAGATGTTGAGTGTCCACACATTTTTTATGGCACGCACTTTACACGGTTGAAAAATTAGACGACTTGCAATTTTAAGTTTATTTGCCCTCAAATGTAGTGGATCATAGATGTGGGCTTTTTCTCATGCGATTGATAGAAAGAATGCAACTCAAGCGCAAAAGAAATGCCTACATCTTGATTGCCAAGCTACTAATATTTTCTATCAATCTATGAAAGATAACATATTTGGTGAGATCATGGATATGGAATCCACCCATGAGATTTGGATTTATCTCAATGGAAAATATGGAACAATCTCCAATGATGATAATGAGCCCAAGGAGGAGGCACATGAGGATGTTGAGCATAGCCACAATTCGGTGATTGTGGAAGAGTGCTCCACCTCATGGTCAAGTGATGATGATGATAGATCAACTACAAGTTCACTTGACAAGATTGATGATGATGCCACTAGTGATGCAATTGATGATGATACTCCATGCACACTTGTTGATGATGATTCATGCTCGGGCTATGAGAGTGACGCCTCTACAAGCCCATCACCTTCACCATGTTGCTTCATGTCACAAGGTGACACAAATGTATAAAAAGCTAATGTGATTGATCATGTTGATTCATATGATGAGCTTGTAGATAGACTTGCTAGCATGACCATGTCTTTGAAAAATGAGAAAGCTAAAACAATGAAATTGGAAAACGAAAACTCATTTCTAAAGAATTCATGTGAAGATCATAAGCACTTACTTGATGTTCTTAAATCTTCACATGATGAGCTAAAATTGACTCATGAGAAGCTTCTTGTGTCTCATGAAGAATTATTAGAACAACATGCTTCTCTCATTAAAGCATTTTCAAAGAAACTTAAAAATAATGAGAGATCATCTAATGAGTCAAGTGATCAATTTCAACATATGACTAACTCTTGTGATGTAGGGAAGAAGCATGTATCCACCTCTTGTGATGATTTATTAGATATGCCATGTTCTTCACAAATAGATGCTTGTTCTACTTCTATGTCTTGTGAGACTAACCTTTTGAAGGAGAACAATGAGCTCAAAAGAGAAGTGAAGAATTTGAGCAAAAGTCACCTTTGAGCACATGTTGAAGACTCAAAGAAACTATGGTGACAAGTGTGTCCTTGGCTTCAACAAGAAGATGATAAAGGGCGAAAGAAAAAGGGAAAAGAAGATGAAGAAGGAAGCACGAGAGAAGCTCTCTTATTTCATGTGCTACCGATGCCATGAAGTGGGTCATCTTCATGATCAATGCCCTAACTTAGAGAAGCTCAAGAAGAAGAAAGAAGAAGTGAGGCTCAAGCATGTCAAGTGCTTCAAGTGCCGCACATGGGGTCATCTTACCTCTATGTGCCTAACCAAGCAAGTAGTGAAGCAACAAGAAAAGCCTCAACTAGAGCCACAAGATGAGCAAGAAAAGACACCCCAAGAGTAAATCAAGATCAACCATGAAGATGGTGGTGACTTGAAGAAGATGAAGAAAATAAGAAGGGATGAAAGAGCAAGGCATTAAAAGCTAGATCAACATGCCAAGATAGTGAGCAAGAATCAAGATAAAAAGAGAGATTTGGCTCACATCAAGTGTTTCAAGTGTGAAGATATGGGACACTTTGCCATGAGGTGTCCTACCAAGCTTGAGAACAAGGCTCAAGCAACTCATGAGAGGCAAGGCAATGGGAGGCACCATATGAGCAAGGAAGAGAAGGCTCAATCAAAGAGGAAGTGCTACTCATGCCGGGAAAGGGGACACGTGGCACATTCATGTCCCCTAGGTAATACTCATAAGCCCATTTCAATTAATGATGATTCTATGCTTCGAAAGGATGGCAATGGTACCTCATTGGTTGCTTATAGTACATGCTTATTAGGATCATGCATGACAAATGAAATTTTAAAATTCATAGCCTACCACTATTGCTTGAATGATTAGTTGAATCTAGTGGTAGTGTATGAGTTTGTTCATGAGCTAGTGAACCCAATTACTTGATTTAATTTGGATTGCTAACAAGTGACAAGTACAATATTGGCAAGTGCCGGTGTTTTGGATCACCGGCTAGTAAATTTCTAATTTACGTGTCTGACCCGGATGGTGTGCTCAGAGGACACAAGGATTTATATTGGTTCGGGCGGAACGTCCCTACGTCCAATCTGCTGCTGCTCGTGTTACTGGCACTTGGTTTGTAGTATGGGTTACAAACAAGCGAGAGAGGGAGAAGGTCCTAAGTCTCTGGTGAAAAGAGTGAGTCTGGTTGAGCTCTCTCTCGACCCCCCTTTCCCCTCCCCCATGGGGCGCCCGGCTTCCCTTTTTATAGATGAAGGGGAAGATGTAGGTCACATTAGAGAGAAAGAGAGAGAGAGAGACGAGGAGAGGAAGGCTCCCAGGATTGTGACATCTTCCATCTCCTTTACGCTGGTCCCACTGGCCCTATAGATGATGACAGGGATGGCTCCATGTCGTGGCCCTGTTCATCACTAGAGCCGTATGTGGGCATCGTCAGCTGGTCGTGGCGCTCCATTCCATCCAAGCGGATGGTATGGCTACTTGACGCCCCCACTGGAGGCCGTACGGGAAGTAGGTAGCACAGCACCGACATGCCCGATGCTATTGGCGACGTGTGTCCTCAGACGTGGCCCGTCGTGGTCGTGGGTCATGTCAAGATGCGCCTACTCCCCTTCTGGCATAAGAAGTTTGACCCTGGACTCATACTTTTAGACCCACAGTGGTTAGGGGTGGTACGGACCTCTGTCGGTCGAGGCCAAGCCCGCGCCCTCGGGGTCGGGTGAGGTGGAGCCTGCGCTCTAAGGATCGGGAGAGACGGAGTCCACTCCCTCAGGGTCGGACATGATGGGGCTCTCGCCCAACGGGTCGGGCGAGACAGAGCCTGTGCCCTTGGGGTCGGGTGACCTGGATCCTACGTCGTTGAGGTTGGGTGAGATGGACCCCGTGCCCTCGAGGCCGGGCGAGACTATGACACGCTCTTGACCATCCAAGAGAGTTAGCATTCGTGGCCATTAGCTTCCTTCTTCTAGGTATCCCTGATACTGATACCCGACAATAGCCCCTGAGCCTATGAAGGAGTAGGATACTCCTTCGAAGGCTTTTTCGGATGGAAGGATTATGAGGATCTTGATCTCCCTTTGTGGGCCATGAGATTCCTTTCTGTCGTGTTTGGACTAGTCGGGAGCAAGTAGCTCCGGGATTCAGGGAATCAGAAATGATCTCTCTTGATTCTAATTCCTCCATAGGATACGACCAATCCACCATTGGTATGTGACCGCATATTCAGTCTCCTTGCGAGTCCAACTCTTGGGCCCCCATGCGTAGCAAGGTTCTGGTCGAGGGGTTAGCTTGTCTTGTAATCATCCTCCGATCTTCTCTGGAGAAGCTATGGTGACGCACGGCTAGGAGCGCGCAGAACGCGTCACCATAGCTTCTCCGGTCTCGCTCGTTGCTTCAACACATTCGGGGTGAGCCACTGATGCTTCCTGGACTCTTTGTTTCACCATTACCGGTCTTGTTTTGCCGGCGTAGCGCTGCCATGCCACCGTGTCCGCCATGGCCGACGTCAGCCTTGTTCCGTGTCGTAATCAACCTCCGTAATGCCACAGATCAATGCGCCCAGTCCTTGTGAACGTTTTGGTACTTTGGCCGTCGCCGTTGGGCTCACCGTCGGTGAGTTAGCGCCGGTCAGCGCCGTCGTCACCACGGTCAAAGCCGAAGCTTAGGGATGACAAGTGGGTCCCGTATGTTAGCGACTGTGTAGTTCAAATCAAATTTTTTTCTATTTTTAGAAATGGATAAATAGTGTCTATTTTTGTTATTTTTGTGTAGATTTATTTAGAGCTCCAAAAATTATGAAAATTGTTGTGTGACCTCTCTGTGATGAATACTATTTAGGAAAAATATGAAATATTGATTTACAGAACTTTTTTAATGTGATGAAAATTGCTCAATTAATTGATAAATGTAATTTCCATGATTTTTGTAGGCCACTGTATAATTCCAAAAATTATGAAATTTCTTTTGGTACACTAATTTGTCATGGGGAAGCTTACATAAAATTTTGAGGTCATTTGGAACAAGTTCATTTTTGGGCTTATTTCCAAATTAATTCAAAAATGAATAAAAGTAAACCCTAAGTGTTAGGTAAGAGTTTGATCTTGTTTTGGTCATGTTTTGTGACTAGTAGGGTTTCAAGATCAATTTGGTCAAGTCACTTGTGTGGTCCTTGATGGTAGAATTACAAGTTGGTTTTGTTGGCTTACAACTGTACCATGAAGGACAGTTGTACTCAAGGTGTTATTATATTTTATGTACCAAGAAAGCATCATGTTTACATTATCATCATGTTGAAGCATATGTTATTATTTTAGGTGGAATCCGAGAGTGAATCGATCCTAGTTGAACAAGTTGTGGAAGAATCTCCGGTTGTCTCGGGATTTGATATTTGTGGTACTGATCCAGAACCTGAGATCGTCAACGAAGGCAAGCCCCAATTTATACATTAAACCATTACCTTGTTTACTTTGAAAAGTTTATCACCTATGTTACCTATTGCATTAAGTTGATTTATTCAAATGTTACCTACTTGATGCATTGCCTACCTTGTTAATTGTTTACCATCCTTGAAGATGATTTCATTTACAATGGCATAGAATGCTTAGTATGCTTTATGGTAGGCTTTCAAAGTAAAAGTTTCGATACAATCAAAGATGGCATACTGGCCAAAGAAAGAAAGAAAATAGAATGAACTAGAGACTAGTCGGGTAACTTATCTTGAATGTTGGGTAATGTTGCCGACTATGTCACCTAAAGTTCACTCATTGTGGATCTTCTGAACGAGACACTTTGTAGTACTGGTCACATACTCCGGTAAGCCTACTTTGGCTAATCTGATACTAAGATGAATGCCCACGCACTGGGAGTGGAGAGATGGTAGGAGTAGCATGTACCCTCATGGCTGGAATGTGGCCGGATTTGAGGTATGCTGTGCTCTCGGGTGGCGTGGAGATGGCTTAGTATAGGAGGACCCGGTAGCGATGTTGATATATGCAAGATTAAGTTCTACATATGTCATGTGATAAGGAATCCCCAGCTTGGACTTGAATCAATTTGAATTGCCGGTGCTCCGTGGATATGGAGATTCGTTTCATTATAGAAGCAATGCAGGACTGGTGAATTACTAAAATTTGAGAAAAGGAATGGAATGAGAAGGAATGGAACATGGGATATGAACACTTAGTTTGAGATAATGAACTAAGAAGAATTAGGGGTAAAACTTGAAAATAGAATCAAGAATAGTAAGATTTTGGCAAAGAACTTTTGAATCTTGCTACATCCTTACCTTGCCCCAACACCTGCATCTCTAAAGTATTTCACCCCTTTTACGTTGGGTCAGTCTTGTTGAGTACTTTTGTACTCAGGGTTTGTTAACCCTTGTTGTAGGTGAGTCGCATGCGTAGGCTTGTTTTGGTCCCTACTGCATGTCAGTGTTTGAAGTCGATGACGATGAGGAATGATGAATGGCCTTTGGACAAGGCACTAGTTTGTATGAAAAATAATGTTAATGTAATATTATCCTGCTACTATGGTTGTATGACACTTATGGTTTTGTAAGTTTGAAACAACGGGTTTGTAAACTATGTTATCGTAAGACTTCCGC